>NC_056743.1:676188903-676348903 GCF_019279795.1 Protopterus annectens | reverse complement strand
TTGGGACAGAGAAGTGTGTGGTAGCATTTTTTGTCTGTCTCTTGTTGAAATCCTGGATGATGGTATTTTGTGGATTCAGGAGAGAAGTCTGAAACCAGTAATTCCACGCCTGCATATGATTCAGCAAGAAAAGGAGTTCCATTCGACCTAGTGCAGAGATGCCATAGATGACTACCAGAGTTCTGGTGGGTGAATTTCCATTTTTCTCGTTGGGGGAATTGCAGTGCCTGGTCGCTAAGATATTCTTGATGAAGTGGTGAGAGGCTTTTGGCCGTCATTTTTATACTTTTATAAGATTGTGGATCCCCCCTAAACACTTTGTGGATTACAAGTATCTGGGATCCATATGTTCTCCAACCTTGGGTCTCATCATGCCGGCAGTAGGACTGTAAGTAGTCACTGGTCAGTGAACAGGGTTCAATAGAGTGTCTCATAGTTGGTCTGTTTAGATTGATCTAGGGGATAGAGCGTGTTAGTACTGCTGCCCTAAAGACTGTTTATTGCTAAATGACATTGCATTTTCTCATATTTGTACTGTTGCATTATAAATCTTTATTGTTCAGTGACATTGCATCATGTTAGTACTGCTGCCTTCAAGAATCTTTACTGCTCAATAACATTGCATCTTTTTCATATCTGTACTGTTGTATTATAACCCATTTTTTCCCCTCAATGACATTGCATTTTTTTCTGTGTTTGTATCGCTGCATTATAAAAGCTTTACTGTTCATTGATATTGGCTTCGTTGTGCGTGTGTGAATGTCAAAACCTTTTCTGTTGAGTTCTGGGGAAGGAGGATGAATGTATGGTTTCATTGCATGCGTATCTCACTCTGCCTTACTGCTGACTGGTGCAGTGTTGAAATAATTTGTCTGTTGTTGTGCTATTGTTCTTTAAAACTAAAGTGTCACCTAGAATAAAATCTCTTCACTTGCCACCTTGGGGTGTTGGGCTAAAAAAAAGGGATGTCACCAGAGTCCGGTAAGAAGGAACCCATATCTACTTCAGCTGCACCTGCGGGTGCGCTACATTTGAGGGCTCGTCCGGGATTGCCTGTACTGCTTTGAACTCCACCCTATTCCCCTGTACGTGTGGAAAGCAACTCCAGCAGCAAGATGAACTCAGAAGAAGCTATCCAAGTAGGTTAGAACCTTACACCAGAAGCTGCAGCTTCACTGCCCATAAATACTATAGGGCCTGAACTTTTGAATGCTTTGGGAAGTCTTGTAGAAAAATGCTTAAAGCCTACACAGCCATTCGCTGGGTTTGGTTACCACAAATTGCGTCTCTTTTCTGGCAAACAACCCACACCTCAGGGAGAGGAAGATTTTGAATCTTGGATGGATCAGGTTTCACAAGCCCTAGAGGAGTGGGATATCCCAGAATCTGAGAAGAAACAGCAGATAGCTGGAAAGTCTAAAGGGATTAGCTGTGGATACCGTACGCAACCTAAGGATGGGTAAGCAAGATTGCACGGTCCAGGACTATTTAGGAGTACTGCAGGATGTTTTTGGAAGGACCGAGAGGGCTACGGACCTACTGTATCAATTTGAACATACATACCAAGAGGTTGGTGAGAAACTATCAGATTACATTAAGCGATTGGATAAAATGCTCCAATAGATCATCTTAAAGAAGGGGATGAATCCTAAAGTAGCTTACAGAGTATGGATTGGACACATTTTACAAGGAGCTCAAGCTTTGGACCCCATTATCTGGAAACTGAGGATGAGAAATAGGGAAGAGACTCTAACTTATTCTCAGTTGGTTAAAGAAGTGAGGGAGGAGGAAGCCCTGTTGGAATCCAAATCTCAAGGTTCAACAGCAACTAAAACAGTGAGTGAACACAAGCAGGAGCTTATAGCTGTGCTTACTACTCAAACAGGAGTCGTGGCCCAGGGTGTCAGCAATGTAGAGGTGTCACAGTTGCAGGTGTTAGGTGCCTTCCCTAACCGACGCCATAGCTCAGGTCACCAAGACAGTTGCAGAATTGCAAAAAGCCATGGTAACTTTAGCTGAAGGGAGGAATACATCGGCTAGAACCTCCACGAAAGGACTCGGTGAAGAAACGAATCAGCCGATGTTCAGAGTTCCTACTGAATTTTGTTTTCACTGTGGGGACACAGGGCATATAAAGCGACAGTGTCCTAATGCAGAGAACTTGAAAAGAGTGAACAAACTATTATTGGCTAGTGCAATGCAGGGATTCTTCAACTCACTGAAGGGGCCAGCTGAATGCCCAGTTACAAAGAGCTCCATAAAATCTAACATCAAGAGACAGCATCCTGGATCTCCATTCCACACTAACCCTTGTAATAGGGGAGAGGGACTACCTACTATGCGCACTTCTAGCTCATCTGAGGTGAACAACCGAATTGAAAAGTCATGTCAGCAAAAATCTCAGCATCTGAGACCACAAAGTATTACTAAGAAAGAGTCTTATCCGTGGAAATGGCGAGGTCGCCCGGTGGTACCTCAACCTTGTGCTGAGTGCCATGCAGCTGAACAATACCGGAAACAGAAACTACCCGATAGCCTGTTGGGACTGACCCTTGTCGTGTCAATAAAAATAGAAGGGGTGTATAGGAAAGCACTGTTGGATACTGGTGCACAAATCACCATTCTGTACAGAGATTTCTACCAAAAATACTTAAAGCATCTGCCACTTGAAAAGTTAGAAGATTTGGTGATTTGAGGGTTAAGTGACACGAAGTTCCCTTATGATGGGCATGTCTCACTCAAGTTAGAATTTTTCCACTTCAGTTGTTGTCAACAGAAGTTTTTGAAACTCTTGCTGTTGTGTGCCCCAGGCCAAAAGGAAAGTATCCCACATCTGTTTTAGTGGGGACAAATACTGACCTCGTCAGAAGAATGCTGACACCTCAGTTGACCCAGGAACACCCAACATTACATCCTCTCCTGAGACCAGCTTTTTGTGCCCTTCAAAGGGAAAAGGATAGTAAGAAAGATGAAATTGGTCATGTGTGGACCCTGTCTGGGAAAGAGCATATAATTCATCCTGGTCAGGTCACCTGCTTGACAGCCAAAGTGAGGATGTGTGGACAAACAGTTTACTCTCAGTTTACTCTCATCTCATGATGGAAACGGATCCAGTAAGTGACTTGCCACTGGGGCTGGAACTAGTTCCAGAAGTTTGGCCTGCGGACAAGTTAAAGCATCCTTATGACACATTGCCTGTGGGGTTGAAGAATAAAGGAAGTACTCCCATTATCCTGTGTTCACAAGTGCATTTGGGAAATGTTTATGCCACCACTCCCTTGCCTGCTTCTGTGTTGACAAGGAACGAGAGCAGGGCCAACGAGTTGAAGCTGGAAGATATTGATATAGGAGGTGGCCTCTTGCCCTCTGAGTGGGTAACCAGAGCTAAAGAGCTACTACTGAAAAAGAAAAATTGTTTTTCTACCAGTGAACTGGATGTGGGCTGTGCAAAGAGTGCAGAACGCCAAATAAGAGTGAAAGAGGACCGGCCTTTCAGGGAAAGTTCCAGAAGAGTAACTGCAGGAGACTTGGAGGACTTAAGAAAACATTTGGGAGAGCTTAAAGCCGCAGGGATAATTCGAGAGTCAAGAAGTCCATATGCCTCTCTCACTGTCGTCATAAGGAAAAAGAATGGGTCAGATTGCATGTGTGTTGATTGTTGTTGTGTCTTTTGGCTTTTCCCGGTTAGGGGGTTGCCACAGCGGAACTCCGGTCCGCTACTGATTGGCAGTTGGTTTTTACGTACCGAGTTGCCAGCCCTGACGCACAACCTTCAATGAAGGTACGCTCATTCACTCATGTCTCCACGCAGAAGACGCTTTAGCTGAGAGTCGAACCGGACAGCGTCTTACTTTGAGGCGACAACGCTACCGCAGCACCACTACCGCGGTTTGCATGTGTGTTGATTATCGTACTCTAAATCAGCAAACCATTCCAGACCATTACACGACTCCCCGGATTGAAGATGCTGTAAATTGCCTGGTGGGGCAGTAAGTTGTTCAGTGTGCTAGACTTAAGGAGTGGATACTATCAAATCCCTATGCACCCAGAAGATAAAGAGAAGACTGCCTTCATCACCCCTTTGGGATTTTGTGAGTTTGGTCGCCTACCTCAAGGTTTATCAAATGCACCGGCAACTTTCCAAAGAATCATGGAAAGAGCAGTTGGAGACATTCATCTCCTGGAAGTCTTAGTCTACTTGGATGACATCATTGTTTTTGGGAGGACCCTAGAGGAGCACAAAGAAAGACTGATGAAAGTGTTGGACAGGATTGAGAAGGAAAGCCTGAAGTTGTCATTGGACAAATGCAAGTTTTTCCTACCTTAAGTGACCTATGTCGGACATGTAGTGTCTGCAAATGGGATATCCACAAATGGGATATCCACAGATCCCAGCAAAGTTGAAACTGTAACATCTTGGCCCAGACCCAAAACTATCACAGAACTGCGATCTTTCCTGGGGTTCTGCAGTTACTATAGAAGGTTTGTGGAAGGATTTTCAAAGATAGCAAGACCCCTCAACCATTTGCTCTGAAATGCTGAGAAAGCAGATGAAACAGATGAAGATATCCTTGTGAAGAAGCCCAAGGGACTGAGAGGCTCTAAAGAACTCATAGAGAGTCGCTGGACTCCTGAGTGTGAGGAGTCATTTGAACAGCTAAGTATTGCCTCACACATGCCCCTGTGGTGGCATATGCCGACTCAACAAAGCCATACTCTTTGCATGTGGATGCTAGCAGAGATGGCTTAGGGGGAATCCTTTATCAGGGGTATGATAAGAAACTGAGACCTGTGGCTTTTATCAGTTGGAGTTTATCCCCCACAGAAAGAAACTATCCTGTGCACAAGTTGGAATTCCTTGCCTTAAAGTGGGCAGCAGTGGACAAGTTGCATGACTATCTCTATGGGGCTGAATTTGAAGTGCAGACTGACAATCCTGACATAAATCCAGACCACTGCAAAGCTAGATGCTACTGGCCACAGATGGATGGCAACACTATGCAACTATAATTTCAGTTTGAAATATAGCCCAGGACATGAAAATGGAGATGCTGATGGTCTGTCCAGAAGACCTCATAAAGATTTACACCCTGACGATGAATGGGTGGAAATTCCAGCGCCAGATGTAAGAGCTATGTGTTAGATTGCAACATGCTATCAACACACTTGAACGTTGGGCCCAGAAGTTGGATCTGTCTGCAGCAAGCAATACCCCAAGCTTACTGTAATCTGGTCACTTTACATGCTTCATCGCTACCAGCTTTGAGTAACAGTGCCCTCAGGAGAGATCAAAGAGAAGACCCCTTGTGTCAGCTGGTGGTAGCTGCTTTAGAGAAGAAACAAATTGATATGCTTCGCACAGATATTCATCCTCTGGCCAGACTTTTGGCCAAAGAATGGGACAGACTCCAGATACAGAATGGACTAGTGTATAGGAGATCTCCAAGTGCATTCGGCAGTGAAAAATGGCAATTGTTGCTTCCTCAGAAGTGTAGAGTAGTAATACTCCGGTCATTGCATGATGAACATTGTCATCTTGGTTATGACAGAACTATGGGTCTGGTACGAGACGGGTTCTACTGGCCATGCATGAAGCAAGATGTTGAGGATTATTGTCGTACATGCCTTTGTTGCATTCAGGGAAAGACTGTGCCAACCAGAGCAGCCTCATTGGGTCAAATGGAGAGCAGTGGACCCATGGAACTGGTCTGTATAGATTTTCTGTGCATTGAACCGGATGAAGGCAGGATCAGTAATGTGCTGGTGGTAACAGACCACTATACCCAATACGCTCAAGCATTTCCCACTCGCGATCAGAAAGCTATTTTAGTGACAAAACTACTAGTTGAGAAGTTCTTTGTACACTATGGCCTGCCAAAAAGGATACACTCTGACAAAGGACGTGATTTTGAGAGCAAGCTTGTCCGTGAACTGCTCACTCTTTTGGGAGTTCAAAAAAAGTCATACCACTCCTTATCATCCTCAAGGGGATCTGCAGCTGGAGCGTTTCAACAGAACTTTACTAGATATGTTGGGGACACTGTCTGCTGAGAAGAAGAGTGAATGGAGTAGACATGTAGCCACAGTGGTGCATGCCTACAACAGTACTAAAAATGATGCTACAGGGTTCTCACCTTACTTCCTAATGTTTGGAAGAGAAGCTCGTCTTCCTGTTGACAGCACCTTTGGAGTCACAGCTGATGATACACCTGTGCAATCTCATGGCAGTTATGTTGAGAGACTCAAGAAGAACCTCAGACAGGCCTATGAGCTAGCTGAAAAATCAACAGGACAAAGACATCAGCGAAACAAGGCTCACTATGACAAGAAAGTGAAGATGCGTTATTTGCAACCAGGGGACAGAGTCCTTTTGAGGAATTTGGGTCTACAAGGAAAGCATAAACTAGCTGACCGCTGGGGGGGGGTCTGAAATTTACATAATCTGTTCTCAGCTACCTAATATCCCCCTCAGAGACTTACATATGACAATTTGGGTCATAGTACACAGGAACCTGTGACCACGTCTCATCGGAGTCTGCGCCCATGAGCCCTATGCCTCCTACTTCAGTGGTGACACCCCATCCCAAGTTAAGCATAAGGTTGATTGCCCTTGGTGGAATGTACCTTTTGATTGCCCTTGGTGGAATGTACCTTTTGATTGTCCTGAGGGGAATGAAGGACCCATCAAAACCTGGCAGCGCAGCAACTTAATTCCTTTGGCAAAATCAGTGAGACTCATGAATCCAGAACCCAGAATGGCTCAGCGGAAGCCTAACTCAAGACGATCCAGAAGACTAAGGTGGAGAGGAAATATCCTCTCCAGTGTTCAAGATCCCATGCTTCCTCTTGCTGGAGGAGAGGAGGACATTGACGGTGACTGGGGTTTCAGTGGGCGTTTTTATGAGGGTGTTCGAGACCCCATGGGCTATAATCTCAGTGTAAATGCACTGAAATTCATTCCTTGTCATTTTGAACAGCCCAGACCTGACAACAGACTAAGTGGTGTTTCTGTACCTCTTGCAGAACTTGATACTGATGGAGGCCCTGCTATGCAAACTTCAGAAAATAGTGCTGAGGACAGTCATACCATTATGGAAAAAGAAAGTGAAGTTATACAAGAGGAGATCTTAGAAGTAGATAAGATGCCTACTGAAGAACTGGACATTGAATGTGCTGAGAGTGACAAATGTTCCGAGCAAAATTCTTTAGTTATCTCTTCCGAACCAAAACTGCAGAGATTGATTCAGCCCCCTTAGAGACTCGCATATGACAATTTGGGACATAGTACACAGGAAACTTTGACCAAGTCTCATCGGAGTCTGCGCCCATGAGCCCTATGCCTCCTACTTCAGTGGTGACACCCCATCCCAAGTTAAGCATAAGGTTGATTACCCTTGGTGGAATGTACCTTTTGATTGTAAAAATATTATTCAGCTGATGGTGCATTAGTGCTTGTAAATTTTTGCTCCTAATCTACCGTTGACTTGGGGGGACCCATGATTTTCAAGTGGGGGGAGAGTGTAGCTCCCACTGTATTTCATTGTAGAAGTAATAGACTGCAGTTTTCCGGTATACCACAAGGTGGAGCTCCTTTTCAGGAATATAAAAGACAATTTCAAAAGTGAAAGTGAGGAGACGAACACTAGCTGAAGGAGGGAAGACTGAAAGACTAGCTGAAGGGAAAAGGGCCTTGCAGCATGACTAAATTTTTTTTTCTTCTAGTGTTTTGGGACAGAGAAGTGAGGTAGCAATTTGTGTCTGTCTCTTGTTGATATCCTGGATGATGATATTTTGTGGATTCAGGAGAGAAGTCTGAAACCAGTAATTCCATGCTGCATATGATTCAGCAAGAAAAGGAGTTCCCTTGGGCCTAGTTCAGAGATGCCATAGATGGCTATCAGAGTTCTGGTGGGTGATTTTCCATTTTTCTTGTCGGAGGAATTGCAGTGCCTGGTTGCTGGGATATTCTCGATGGAGTGGTGAGAGACTTTTGGCCATCATTTTTATACTTTTATAAGATTGTGGATCCCCCTAAAAGCTTTGTGGATTACAAATAGCTGGGATCCATATGAGTTCCAACCTTGTGCCCCATCATGCCGGCAGTAGGACTGTAAGTAGTCACTGGCCAGTGAACAGGGTACAATAGAGTGTCTCATAGTTGGTCTGGTTAGATTGATCAAGGGGATAGAGGGTGTTAGTAAGGTTGCCTTAAAGACTCTTTATTGTTCAGTGACATTGCATTTTCTCATATTTGTACTGTTGCATTACAAATCTTTATTGTTCAGTGACATTGCATTTTGCTCGTGTTAGTACTGCTGCCTTCAAGAATCTTTACTGCTCAATGACATTGCATCTTTTTCATATCTGTACTGTTGTATTGTAATCCTTTTTTTCCCTCAATGACATTGCATTTTTTTTCTGTGTTTGTATTGCTGCATTATAAAAGCTTTACTGCTTATTGATATTGGCTTTGTTGTGCATGTTTGAATGTCAAGACCTTTTCTGTTGAGTTCTGGGGAAGGGGGTGAATGTATGGTTTCATTGCATGCATATCTCACTCTACCTTACTGCTAACTGGTGCACTGTTGAAAAAAATGTGTTTGTTGTTGTGCTGTTGCCCTTTAAAACTAAAGTGTCACCTAGAATAAAATCTGATCTGATATTGTTAACCCTCGTTCATTCCTTATGCATGGGTATCGGTTCCGATCTCAGAACCGAGCCGGCCATTTTCCAAGCTCGCGTCAGCTTCAAACTCTCGAGCTAAACTCTTACCCACAATCCCCCTCTCCCTGTTACCTCAGATTTCATTTGCCGCATTGCCATTCCGTCGTGTCAAGCTACTCCTCTTGAGCTAAGTACAGTTATTTGTTATTTAATAGTCATTTATATTACTTTTCTGTCAGAAAAGTTTCTATTTCGTTGTCTCTTACCCTATCGCATCTAGCGACCATATTTTCTTCAGTTTTTTTTTTCTTTTTCTTTACCCTTTTACCGCAAGGTATTCTCCCCTTACCATCGTTGGTAATCCTTCCTTTTTCTCATACCTTCGGGTATTTCTTTGTACCATTGCTGGTACCCTTTTTTGCCATCATGGCAGACAAGAAAGGTAGTCTGGGGTTTAAACGGTGTTCTGATTGTGGACAGAAACTGCCTACTTCTGATGCACACTCTTTGTGCATTTATTGTTTGGGGGCATCCCACTTAACTGTTGACCCGCCCTGTACTATCTGTGAAAACTTTTCAAATAGAACTTTGTTGGAAAGGAAAAACAAGCTGTTGGTGAAGGGACTTCTTAAATCTCCCTTTTCAGAGGCTATTTCTGGGTTGGAGGTCTCAACCCCTCCTAGAGCCCATAAGAAAATTTTGGATGTTCCTACCAAGGCTAAATCTTTGCCTTCGTTCCCGGCTGAGGACTCCCGCCAACCAAAACCTAAAAAGGCTAAAGTTTCGGCTCAGGAGCTCACTCAAGTCAGCCCCAGTGCTTTCGGTGCCTAGACCTTCGGCACCGAGGCCTTCAGCTCCATTAGTGATCTCGGCTCCTTCTTCTCCTGCAGCTTTCACAATATCGGCACCGAGGGGCTCCTCGGTTCAGACTATTACCACTGTATCGGCACCGACCATTCGGTCAGCGCAGACTTCGACCACGTCGGCTCTGACATCTTTCTCAGAACCGACTCCTTTATTGTTGACTCCAGTTTTGTCAGTTCCAGCTTCGGTACTGACAACCACTTTGGCACCATTCCCTGTGTCGGTGCAGACCATGACCTTGGCACCGATGACTTCTTCGGTGCAGACACCCGTAGTCCAGTCTCTCTCGGCACCATTGTTCTCGGTGCGGACTGGTGAGATGGGCACCAAGTTTGCCTCTTCTATGGATAGGCCTGTTTCTCCCTCAGTCTCCGTGAGGTCCACTAGAAGCATTTCCGAACACGATGTGTTGCGTCTTGTGGATCAGGTGCTCTTGGCCAGAGGTATCCCACCCACCCAGGAACTATCCTTCCTTGGGAGGTGATCACCCGTCTCCAAAGACCCCTTCTTATTCTCCTCCTTCATTGCCTTTGAAGTCCATGGATATAGCACAGTCTTCCCCTTCTGCGGTTCCCTTTATGGATATCACTAAGGAACCACAGTTGCCTTCGTGGTAGGAACGTTTTGCTATGACCCAGGATGTCAGTGCTGACATTCATGGTTTGCTGCTCCACAGCCATCCAGGAACTTCGGGTCGGCAGGTTGAGTCACTTAGGGGAGGGATAACCCTTGTCCTAGACATTCGCTCCTCTTCAGGTGGACCAGCCTTCCAGCTGATAGAGAAGGCTTTCACTGCTGCTGGCGATACTGGACTGTCTATCCCTCCACCCTCCTCTGGTACACTGGTTTCACAAGTCCATGATTGTCCCTCTGGCCTTCTTTATGCATTCCCACCCTTTCCCCTCATTCCCCAGTTTCTGAAGAAAGCCCGTCGGTTGAAGAGTAAGGTGATCCTCATAGCACCATATTGGCCTCGACAGATTTGGTTCCCCTTCCTTTGGCCTCACCTACTAGATCGACCATGGATTCTCCATCCAACCCCAGAGTTGATCTCACATCCACAGAACCTGATTCATCCCAACTTGAACAGCCTGAAGCTCACGGCTTGGCTACTCCAATTCCCTTGATTGCCAGGCAGAATGATCTTTCTTTACCAGTACGTGACATTCTTATTGCATCTCATAAGTCTTCCACTAGAATTTCTTATCTGAGCAAGTGAGAAAGATTTACCTGTTGGCTGAAAGATAAACAAGTAGATCCCTTCTCAGCACCAGTATCGATAATACTAGACTACCTGGCCGATCTTTTCCAATCGGGTCTATCGGCCTCTACCATTAGAGTTCATTTGGCTGCAATTTCTAATTTTCATGAGGGTGTCCAAGATTCCTCTCATGTCCCACAAATTGTGCAAAACCTTCATAAAAGGTGGGAATCATCTGAAGCCACCCTTTAGAGAACCGATTCAACCATGGGATTTATCATTAGTTCTACAAGCTCTAACAATGCCACCTTTCGAACCAGCCTCTTCTTGCGACCTCAAGCATTTGTCATGGAAAACCTTGTTTTTGGTTGCCATTACTTCTGCCAGACGTATTTCTGAGCTTAAAGCTTTATGTATCAAGAGTCCATACTTGATTTTTCATAGAGATAGAGTGTCTCAGAGAACTAATCCATCATTTCTGCCAAAAGCGGTCTCTGAAATGTCCATTAATCAAACTATTGAATTGCCAGTTTTCTTTCCCAATCATTCAAACAGAGGAGAGTATTGCCTACATACCCTAGATATCCACAGGCAAATCCGTTTTTAGTTCCTTTCGTATATCTGACCAGTTATTTTTGGCTTTTTCTGGACCTAGATTAGGATCTGCTGTTGCTAAGGTCACATTAGCTAGATGGTTGAAGGACTGTGTGACCTTCATTTATACACAACGCAATATCTTGTTGCCTACTACCATGAAAGCTCATTCAACAAGGTCGGTGGCAACTTCTGCTGCCTTCCATGCTAGAGCTTCTTTACTTGACATCTGTGCAGCTGCAACTTGGGCTACACCTCATACCTTCATCAATCATTACAAATTGGATTTGGCCTCCAGAGGAAGAGCATCTTTCGGTTCTGTGGTGCTCAGGAATGTCCTTCCATGAGAGCCTCCCAGGAATAGAGGTAGCTGGGGACTCTGTCCCATGCGTAAGGAATGAATGAGGATTAACAATATCAGATAAAGAAGTTATGTCTTACCCTAATGCTCCATCTGTATTGTTGATCCTCATTCAGTCATTATGACCCTCCCTCCTTCCCCCTCCTGTGGTTTCTAGTGGATCTCACCATCCGGTTCTCTTAGGTTATTTGACCAGAGGTAGCCTCTACCTTCTTTGACTTGCAAACTCAATCTGAGGTAACAGGGAGAGGGGGATTATTGGTAAGAGTTTGGCTCGAGAGTTTGAAGCTGACGCGAGCTTGGAAAATGGCCGACTCGGTTCCGAGATCGGAACCTATACCCATGCTTAATGACTGAACGAGGATCAACAATACAGATGGAACGTTATGGTAAGACATAACTTCTTTTTCACTTGCCACCTTGAGGTGTTGGGCTAAAAAAAGGGGTGTCACCAGAGTCCGGTAGGAAGGAACCCATATCTACTTCAGCTACACCTGCAGGTGCACTACACAAGAAAGACCGGGCAGATGTTGTGTGCTGTTAGCTAACTGAAAGAGAGAGAGAAAAGAAGAAAGGGTTTTACCATGTCAGTCTAAGGTTCTGACAGATACCTCTAAAGAGCAGCAGCACTGAACAAAGTTTTGTAGTACAGTTAAAGTTGTCTCAGCATTAAGGTGTTACTTGACTGTTGTGTTTACTAGTGTTCTAACTAAAATGTTAACTTATATTTTTGTGTGTGTACCCAGCAAAAACAGGTTGTTTTTTGAACATAAGGTTGAACATTTAGATTGAGAGGCCCAGTCCCTACTTGTAGTGTTCCCATGAAGTAGTGACTGCAGCAGTGAATACACTCAGCACCTACATTTTTACGACTGTGGACCTGCTGACTCAACAGTCCGGACCCCTGGTACCCCCAAACCGCCAGTGATTTAGTCTTGCAGCATGGTTGACATGTCACTTACTGCCATTTGTTCCCAAAAGATGTGTTTAACATTATGAATGAGGCTAGGAAGCTCCCCTACCAGAAGGACACAAGAAAGTGATATCTGGCAATGTGAATAATTTTGGGGACAGCAAACAGTTTAAGGACCTCAGTTCAGTAAGAATTCCTCTGGTACTGACTTGTCTAGCAGTTTTTTTTTTATCAGGACTTTCATACTTCTCAGTTAAAGTACATGTTTCAGCCATTTCAGAGTTCCTTCATGTGGATCAACCTCTAACAACCATGTACTGCTAAAACAATATCTTAAGAAGTTCTGGATCTCCATCCACTTGCTGGGCCTGTAATTGAAAACATTAACTTGATTTGAGAAAAACTAACTTAAGATCCATTTAAACCAGTAGCTTTGCCTTACTTTAAATTCTTGTCTTGGAAGACAGCAGTTCTATTAGCCATTAATTCAGCCAAAAGAATTTTTGAATTGTAGGCTTTAATGTGCAGGGAGGCATTTATAGTGTTTCAGTTGAACAGGGTGAGTCTGAGGATCAGTTCTTCTTTTGAGCCAAAAATGGTTTCAGAGATCTCCCATAATCAGAGTATTCAACAGTATTTTTTTTCAAAACCAGAGAACAAAGATGAGGAAATCCTGCACTTAATAGATGTACACATGAATGAACCACCAGTATTACATATGACCAAAGGGATTAGATGAGCAGGCCAGCTTTTTGTTTTCTTTGTAACAGCAAGAGAAAGCATACCAGACACCCAGAAGACAATCTCTAAATGGCTGACTGAGTGTATTCTTTGTGCTTTGAAACAGTATGTGGGAACAATGCATGCAAGATAATGCTCAGTTGTAGGAGTGAGGTTTGAGGGGCAGGAAAGGAACAATGTATGTAATGTTGGAATGAATTGACAATTGTTAAAAAGAAAATGTGTATTATACATGATATAGGGAATGATTTTACTATTTTTTAAAAACGTTCTGTTAATTTATGTATTCCTGTCTCATTGTCTAAAATGTGAAGATTTAAAAAAGGTGCTTTAAAAAATCCCATCAGCGTGACGACAAAGTGCATTCTGCCAGGATAATGTCACCTCAGCAGCTTTTTTCAGCAAAATCTGTACCTAGAGTATCTAAGGCAGATATGTGGTGTTCTGTCCACACTTTTTCCAAACATAAGCCTGACATCCATCTTGGAGTAGGGTAGGGGAGGATTCGGCACATGCTTCTAGGCTTCTTCCCAGAGTGGACTACTTTGGGTATCTTTGTGTAAGTTGTGATCCTCCATACAAGAGCAAAGTACAGTTATATGAGTACACTCATCATAACAGAAGATATACGAGTAAGATCACTGTTACAGTATTAGCTTCCACCCGCTTTCAACATTATCTTCCTCTTATAGTTTGACTTTCTCTTCCACTGGTAACAGAGGGAGTTTTTCTTGGTTCTGATAATTTGGGCACAATGTTAGTAAGTAGGAGGAAGGGACCATCTTGTCACAGTTTTTCATAGTTATATACATTAATCGTCAGAAAAAAAAACATAGGAGAAATGATCATTGGGGGGATCTCTTTCCTTCAGCAGACCTATCCCCTTTCCTTTACTGTCAGAAAAAGAACAGGAGGTGGGTGCAGGCTGACCACACACATTCATACCTCTCAACTTGTCCAAATTTTTGCAGAATGTTCAGATTTCTGCCTCATATTTCTGCTCTTTTCCTCATAAAATTTGTGGTTTTCTATTAAATCACTACAGAATGAAGTCACTAAATAATGACACACATTTGAATTTCAGACTTTATATCCTTCATAAAATGCTTGCTAACACAAAACCTGTAACTCTGTCAACTTTCTAAATTTATAAGAGAAATATTTAAAATCTGTCCCTATTTTAGGGCCTTTGTCCCCCAATTATTTTAGGCTTTGTCCAGATTTCTTGCAATAAGAGGTTGAGAGGTAAGCGACATGTTGTATGGGATATTTCCATATGTTCTGGCAACTGTGAAGCTCAGAGTCTGGTTTGGTGGGGCTGTTGCTTGCCAGTACTTCCAATATGTCATGGTTATTTCTGCAGCAGTGATTCTGCTTGAACGTTTATTGTGTCAGGTGTACTCACACAACTCTGCATTTTGCTGATGGACAGAGGTCTTAGAGTAACCCTCAGCTCTCAAGGAAACAGTCACATATAGAGTAGTTTCCTGTTCAAAGACTGAATATGATACAAGAGAAAGTAACTGTCAGAAAGTGATAGTTACACATAAACATGTTGCCTTAAAATAGAGCATTTGCCTCTGTCTTTGCTTGTTGCATTAACAAGTGGAAAGACTATTGCATGTTTATGCATCTGTGTAGCATTATTGCTGATTTGCAGCAGATGTCAAGGTTATCCATGAGGTAGTAGTGTAGGTGCTGGCCCCACTAAATTATTTTCCTGAGCCTCACTAGTGTTTGCTTCTTCCCAGAAAATAAAAAGGCCACCTTCTCCAGTATCTCCTTCAGAGGAGGAAAACGTTATGTGAAACAGATCGACACTTTCAAACATGGACCCTAATTCAGATGAGTAGCAGTCTGTCATCTGGTTAACACCAGCCCCCAACTTGTCTCTCTCGGATAAAAAAATTAGTTGATGTTAGACTACTGTGCTTGGGGAGCAAAAGACATTTCTTGCCCCAGTAAAGCTACTGTTGATGACTTTGGACAATTCCTTTCCTGCCTGTGTATTTTGACTATTTGATGGAGAATGTCGTAAAATCAAAAAAAACAAACAAACTGTACTTCTGCTCCCAAAAGTCAGTGTGTGTATAACTACTCCTGGTAGGCAAGCATACAAGTACCAAAAAAAAAAGCATCAGTGGCTACAGTCCCTGCAGAGTGTCACAAGCATTAGACAGATCTGTCAAGTTAGTGTATACCTCACTTTTAGAGTAGATTGAGGATACTCTGCAGTCATTACCTGATTCATGCACTTATATGTGACTGTAGAGTAATTCATATGTAACTGTTTGTGCCTGCATTGCAGCATCTGCCACTGCTTGTAACTGTTCAAAGAAGTACATGGACTCTGCTATTCCTAAATGTAAAGGCTGAAATTCCATATACTGTCCATTTGTACACAGAACTTGGTTTGGCAAACTAACAAAGATGTCTTAAGCGAGTCTAGTAGGAAAGCTCATATTTTTTGTACCCGTGGCTTTTAGGCTTTTTAAAATTCCCATCTTCCAAGAGACCATTTATTAGGCAGTAACCTTGTTACCCATCAGCAAAAGCAGGATAGAAAACAAAAGTACAGAATAACTCGGAACATTTTCAGAAATCTCACTGAAGGATTGAGGTGACTTCCACACTCTCCTTCCAAAAAAAGAAAGGCTTACTTCCATCTTACAAGAAGTTTTCTCATTGCACTGACAACTGGCAGCATATTACTAGGGACATGCGGGTCCTGCATATTATTTCCGTGGAACTATGTGTTAAAATTTTGCCAGACCTCTGTCTCAGAAGTCACAACGCCTCCCACCCATCAATTTCATGTAAGCTGGCTCCATCACTGCTGTTACTTAATGTGACAGAAAGCAGTACACACGATAGCAAGTCTCCATCAAGGTTCATTATATTTTACTCTTCTTCTGCGGCTCCAAATAAAGATATCAGACGGAGTTCAGTGTTAGTCCTAAGTCTGAACAAGTTTAGATGTCAGTGAAATTTTGCATACTGATACACATGCCAGTTTTCCCTCCCATAAACAAATCTCAATACATTTTTTTTTGTGTGAATTTCCTCATCCAGGCTGTATCTGCAAATGGTCTGTTGTGACCAGTGTACTACTACCCTGGTAAAAACAAAACAAAAAAAACCTCAAAATAAATAAAATGTTTGGATGTTCATGTTCGCTTGCTTTCTGATGGTACCTAGTGTGAAACTCCGTACAAGGATGGCACAGTATCCTAAAAATTCATGGAAAGAAGACTGTGTTGGAGGGAAGAGGTACTCACTCATCTGAGGCCTGTGTTTTTATAAACATGAAAAAAGAGCAGTAGTTCTAGCTGTGAGAGCATTTCTAACAGCCTTCTAAGTGTCTTTTAGAGAAGTACAAGTGGCACAACAGTATATCAGTAAGTAAGGATGAGTTCACTCTCTTCGTGTAGGAGTTATACACTTGGGACAGGTTTGAAAGTACCAGATCCGTCTATGAACAGTTTATCTACAAGGGTAACAACAAATTTGACAGACTGTTTTAGCAAGTCACTGACTGACTTATGAGTGGCAACTGTACAGTTATTTTGTTTTTTGTATAACATGAAGTTCTGGGCAGCAGTCATATTAAATCAAGTTTTTACTTCTTGATTTAGGACCTTTTAATCCCTTTCCTTCCTCTCATTTATAGAGTACTGGTCAATGCCCAGAAAGGCTTAATAGACTTAGTTTCCATAATTCCAAAATGGCAAAGATTGCTGCAGTTCATATTGCTAATTTACTATATTATCATGTTCTACTTTGTGGCCCCACCACTGGAAATGCTTTTGTCTTGACAACATTGCATGTATACTGCATCCAAACCTCAGAACCCATTGGCCTTCATGCCTGGAGGGTCTGCACTTAATTCCTGACATTTCCATTTTACCAAAAGCTGGTCTTGGTTATGAAGGAAGCCAGAAGACTTAGTCAAAAGACCTCTCTAGTTAGCTGGAAGTGTTTATCTTGTTTGGCTTTCTGTCAGGCCACTTTCCTAAAGTCCTACCCAGTTATGAAGCACTAGGTTGCCTTAACCACCTATACAAAACAGACTGGTCATATTTATATCTCAAAGTTCATCTTTCTTGTAAGGCCTGACTACATACCCTGTCTTCACACGGGTCTGTATGAATACTCCTAGTGAAAAGTTCTTTAAAAAGAAGCATTGTGACACTTTAATTTGTATTCTTCTGCTTAGGGACTTGAAGTTTGATTGAAACTTGTAATACTGCTTTTTGAACTGGCTTCTGGGAAACTAGCATTTTTTTGTAAGTAGATCTCCTCTTCCTAGTGGCAATAAACTCTTGCCAAAATGTTTTCTTGGATAGTGGTGGTTTTATTGACAGAATTTTTTATAGCTTTTTTATTACAAAAAAATGCCGATTTTTGAAAGTGCAGATTTTTTATCAACATTAAGCATATTTGTGAATATGAATTTGAAGTGTGTTGTTGAAGTTCAGGGTTTGGACACTACAAGGGAAACGAGAATGAATGCCAAGTTTGCCAGACCAACTATTCCTATTTCTCTATGTCTCTCTAACGTCAGATATAGAATATTGAAGTACAGGGGGGGTACAGGAATGCTTGCCTCCTAAAAAAAATTGAAAGAGTTTGTACCAGTCTACCTTTGCTGAAGTGTCAAATCAAAAAGTTTTAGTTCTGGATTCTGATTGAGCTGCTGTTTTTTAAGGTGATTTCAGTGATTGTCTTTACAGTCAAACTGACAATCTTGAGTTGCAAGTCTGCATATACTGCAGATGCTGTACAGGCCTTTACAATGATAGATAAGCATGAAATTCATCTTTCAAGTCCAAGTGCCAATTTTCTTTCAGCAGCAGAAAAAAGGAGGGAGGTAAGTTGTGACCTAATTTTGATGTGCATACACAAATTAAGTAGCATGAAATATAACCCAGTGATGTCAGAAATTGTAGAAAATTGTAATCTTCATGAAAGGAAAATAAAGCCTTCCCATGAATAATGTTTTATTATGAGAAATGCAACAAAATGCTGAGAAGCACCATCAGAGCACATTCTACAACTGTTGCATATTTCAAGTACATCTGTCCAGAATATTATGAAGCTGTGACCTGTTGTCTGTTTTCATATTTACTAAATAGTACAAGGGTGATGCTAAGTGCCCAGCCAAGAAGTACAGTTTGCTTTGGTAGAGCAGTGATGCTAAGAATCCCATCTTAGCTGTTCAGCATCATAGATGGTCTTAAAAACTGCAATGAGCTTGTGACCATTTGTTGCAATATTGCTGCTTGAAGAAGACTTGCTTTGTTTTGAGAGATATGTACCATAACACCAGAGCTTTGAAGGAGAGACTTTTGCAGCATTTTGGATACCCTAACCCTGTTAGTTTTTAATAACCTACTTGCTGTATAATTTATATGGTTGTGTGCTTACAGGAGTAGTAATCAGTTAGTGAACTAAGTTTAAATAGAAGGTATGCATGTCTCACAAGAAGATCAGAAAAATGTTGAGGAGTGACACTTAAAGAAGAACATCGCAGAAACACAGAGATGCTCAGTAATCTTAAACTTTAAAATCCTATTCATCCCATCTGTCTAATCTGACTAATGGATCTTTGGGTCTCTTTTCTGATCCAAGCCAGTAAAACTAGGGTTTCTGCCTCAGTCTCGTCTAACTCTTTGCCTCCCATTATGCCCTTTTGTGTAAAGCTCCATCAGATTTCTTTCACTGCCAAAGCATTCAGAAGTGATCTTGCATCTAGTTGCAAGCTAAGTGCTCCTCTTGTAATACTCTGTTACAATTAGGGGTAGGTTTCATCTTATATATATTTCTATAACTTTAGACATGCTTTCTTCTAGTTTTGGATAGTTTTATTATTTACAATTCCTCCTATGCTTTCCTTTTCAGAGTTGTCTTCACCTTGTCCACTGCCTCTACCATTTTAAAAGTTTGACTAAATAGAAAGTAGTATATAATATATTTGTAATATTTGAGGGTGGCCGTAGTGGTGCAGTAGTTAGTGTTGTCACCTCACAGCAAGAGGTTCTCTGGTTTGATTCTCGGCTGGGGTGCCTTCTGTGTGGAGTCTGCATGTCCTCCCTGCGGTCATGTAGGTTTCCTCCCACACTCCAAATACATGCAGTAGTTGGATTGGACACTCTAAATTGGCCGTAGGTGAGAGAGTGTGTGCGAGTGAGTGGTACGAATGAACTTCAGAGGCAAGGCTAGCCACCCAGCAGTGTAAACCTTGGCTCGAGATGGTTGTTACTGCTGAAGTGACACCCCGTCCCCATGTGCAAAATGGGAAAAGGGGTTGAGAATGCATGGATGGATTTATATATGTGTATATATACATATATATATATATATATATATATATATATATAAATAAAATATCATAGGTTTTGAGGTTAGTTATTTGTAATGTACTGTGCTTTGTGTGCTATCTTTGACATTCCCTTGGATTTTTCTTCCATAGCCCTGTGTGTGTGTGTGTGTGTGTGTGTGTGTGTGTGTGTGTGTGTGTGTGTGTGTGTGTGGTTAAGCATGGAAAAAGAGAAAAAAAAATTAAAAATGAATGTGGCCACAAGATTTCCCCAGGATGCCCATGATTTGTATGGATTTTTTTATTCTGGGGGTGGGCCATTTATCTGTCAAGGTTCCATTTCTCAGGCCTTCAGCCTGAGTGCCCTCTTGGACTGGAGATGCAAACTTTTGATTAAAGCTCTTCTGTGGCCTGAATCTGAGGCCAATTATCCTAAAAAATCAGAGAATAAAGATAAGGGCAATCCCCCAAAAGAAGAGAGGCAAAGATGAGCCAAGGAAAAGGAAAACCAGCACAGCTGCATCATCAGCACCAAAACTGACTAGGGAAGATGATTCTCCCTCAAAATTAGCATCTATATTTACTTTATCACCTTCTAGAAGTGTTGGAGCCCATAATTATTCCTGACAAGTCTCCTAAGGGGCTGATGAATCGAACCTATTTGGAGTGAAAACTGTCACTCTTATCTTCCTGGCCTCCTCCTCCTGCTACTTCTTACATATCCTTTAGATCCTTTGAGTTGGATTGTGTGATGAGGACATTTTGAAGAAACAGGCCAAGAATGGGCATCCTTCGATCCCTCACTATTTCAAGGGTGGTTCAGGCAGGTCCTTCATCTCCCATCCTTGCTCTTTCCCTGGTCCATGTCTCTGCACTGGCAGTATTGGAGCTGATGCTACTCCTGGGATCTGTTTTTGGTACTGATAGATGTCCCTGTCCTGGCTTCCAAAGCAGTACATCTAACTCATTCATCTCAGAGTTTTGGAACTGAATGAGTCATAGCTCTGACTTCTCGAAATGGAGCCTTTGGCACCATTCCCAGGGCCATTGTGTATGGTGTCAGAGACTTTGACATTCAAGGCTTTGGTGCTGCCCTCTTTCAGGCCATCTAGTCTGTCAGGTTCAGAAATAACCTTCTTAACACAGACCAGCCTTTCAGCTGGGTGGGTGTCTTCTGTATTGGATGGAGTTTCTTTGGATTTGGCAGACACGGGATTGGCCTTCAAGGCTGTGAGAATGGTGATTGCTTCTCCCCAAGAACAGAAGCTCAGATTCCTGTGGTACCTGAAACATTCCCTTGACATTCCAGATTCCAGTTTTTGGGTTTGTTAAAAGGGAGATTTTTTTTTTTTTTGGTGGAGACACCAAGTTTGTCCAACTGTAGGTCTCACATTCTCCAGTCCAGCTCCACTACAGTCTGTCTCAACAGACATATCATACTTTGCTTTGGGGGGGGCAGTGTCTTTGGGGATAAAATTAGAGACTTTGAAACAGAAAAGACAGACCAAAACACATGAACATAAGAGGTGTTGGCATTTACAAATTCTATCACTCTCTCAATTAGTTATGGTCCCCAGGAGTTCTACAAATGTTTATAGACAACACTACAGTGATTTAGTACATAAGCAGGAAGAACCAGATCTTACCCTCTGCACAGACTAGCCTTGGTAGACTGGGATGTAGCTTTTCAGCACAATCTCAGGGTACAGGCATCTTACATAATGACTGAGCAAAACTGTGTGGCAGACAAGTTGAATAGGACTAGGACAGACCCTAGCAAATGAAAACTGAGTCAGGTTGTATTCCAAGAATCGATCCAGCTGTGGGAACACCTAAGATAAATCTTGTTACTTCCACGCACAACAGTCAGCAAATTCTGGAATCCATGCAAGAAGGTCTGGAAGACCGATACCCTGTATGCCTTTCCCCCATTTCCACTAATATCCAGAGTAATTCTGAAGATTCAAAGGGACTCTCTAAAGATCATTGTGGTGACTCCCTTCTGGCACAGGCAACAGTGATTCTTCTTTCTTTTGGAAATGGTCAGGGGCATTTAACACAAACTTCATCACTGACTGGAGTTATTCACATGACACAAGGTGTATTTGCTACAGCTGGACCCCCAAACAACTACAGTTGACTGCCTGGATGATAGAAGCTTAGTACCTTTTGTTCACTTTTTTCTGAGGCTGTATTAAAAAAGACAAGAAAATATGTTACAAGAAAGTCATATATATTAGTAAATGGAAACGATTTTCTAGTTGGTGCTAGGAAAAGAACCGGCACCCATCCAGGGCTAGTGTTTCTCTGGTTCTGCATTATTTGTATGAATTACTGTCATCCTGCCTGTCCAACTCCTTAATAAAGTTTCATTTGTCTGCCATATCAGCATGTCTGACAATGGCTCAACTCTTTCAGTGGAGTTTTGAAAAGGGTGTTACATACCCAGCCTCCTAGAAAACAGGCGGTCCCGCCCTGGGATCTTATTTTTTCGTGGAAAAAATAACACTTGTTCCACTTGAACCAGCTCATCATAATGACTTGAGGTTCTTGACATGGAAAGCATTGTTACTGATTGCACTGACCGCTGTGAGAAGAGTAACTGTAATTGCAAACTCTAATGAGGAATCAACCTTATCTCATTTTCCATAAAGATATTGTTTTCTTAAGAACTACAGTAATGCTTCCTTTATGCCTAGAGTGGCATTTGAGTGTACTTTGAGCCAAGATATCCATCTCCTTGTCTTCTTTAAAGAGTCTAAAAATTTGGGAGAAAGTATATGCCATACCATGAATGTCCGCAGACAACTCTCTTACTATATTGACAGAACAAAATATTTAAGGAACTCTAATCAGTTGTTCATTTCTTGTGAGGGTAAGAAAAAAGAATGTTCTGTGTCAAAGGAGGCTATTCCCAGTAGTTGTCTCATGCTGTTAACTTTTGTTATACCCACAACAACAAGGCAATTCCAGGCAGGGTCAAAGCTCATTCTACTAGGACCTTGGCTTAATCTGTGGCTTTTTGAAAAAGGCTGAGTTCTAGAAACTGCAACTTGGTCCTATGTGCACAATTTTGCAAAACACTATAAACTAGCCTGCTACTCAAGGTCTTTGCTTGGCCCATTCTCCAGGTGTTTCTGAACCCTAATCCTTCCTCCTCCCAGTCAGTCTAAGTTATGGTATTCTACCCAGATAGCTAAGGCTACTGCAGTGATCCATGTTATGAACATAGTACAGCTGTGTAAGCTAACCTACTATATAACAGGAGATGTTCCAAATTATCACTGCTGCAGTAGCCACTCACTCACTCGCCCCCTCTATCCAGCCCCCTTATTTTTATGTTTTTGTTGCCAGGGTGATGACCTTTATTTTTGTTTTTCTAGCATTGTCCTTGTCAGGGCTTTAGCCTCTCTCTGTCTGTTGGCATGAAGGCTCTGACGGGCTTGGTGCCCAAACCTGACTTTTTCATCAGCTCAGCACAAGTTGACTAATGCTTTGAGTACATGGAAGATGGCTTGAAGATTTGGAAGCTGGTCGACTGTTATATACATTGCAGGATATAACCCATACAGCTAAGGCTACTGCAGCAGTGATCATCTGAATGACTACTGTTATGGTAAGTTTACTTACATATCTGTACTTCATGGCATCAGTGAAGCAAGCAAACTGTACAGATGAGAAGATACTAACAAAGAAAAATCTGTTTCTGTAGCAGTCTAGTAGAGGAATCCTGATAACTTTGTTCTGTAGCAAGTGTATTTAGCTGTTCAGGATATTCATTTGAATGCTTCTTTGTTGCATAAATTTTGATTGCTTGTGCTTATGACAGTGTTGTGAGCTTTTGTCTGTGCATTTCCAGATTATGTTTACGTTTCTCACCTACAAATGCAGATATGAAGTTATATAATGCTTTCTCTTTACTTTCTTAGGGCATTGAACGCATTCGTGGTGTGGCAGAGAGGATTGCTGTTCTGCAACGAGAATGTGGAATGCGACAATCTGTGGAAGACTTTGTGGAAAAGTTTAATTTTGGGTTGGTGGAAGTGGTTTATGAATGGGCTCGTGGCCTGGTAAGGAAAAGCTCCCATCAGGCCTTTTCTTCTGTTGTTTCTTTTACTTATGACCATATGATTGTACCTTGGAGAAAATGAAAACTATCCTGTGAAAGAGAAGCAGTTGGGCTGTATACATCTGCCCACACTTTCCTCATCTGTAGGAGAAAAATAAGAAACCTGTCTTCCTCCATCCTAAGCTTTATAAACCTTAAAGTGAGCTACCTCCTTTTGCAGTCTATTGTGAAGCCGTAAAACTCCCACTGAAGAAGTATTTTCTTGTATCTAAACTACTCTGTCACTGACTGTAGTTCATGCCTCAGCTTTCTTCTTCAGTCCTTCCTGTTTAAAATCATCCCTTCTTCACTTCCTATAGAGGTTTTATATCTGAAATTTTCATCCAGAGTATACTTGCATGAGTCTCACTTCATTTCCCAGACCTTTCATATCACACCACCATTTTGTCAACAAGCCTGAGTACCTGTTTCCTGTTATTTCCCCAAAACTGAACACAGCTCATCATATGCAGTGTTGGTAATGCTGCCATGTAATGGGAGAGTTACTTCTATGCCTCCACAGACTACTACATTTAATATACCTCATCTTAAAAGTGATTACTGCAGCTTAATTGTTTCCTTCTCAGTCCTGCTGAGTTTTTCCAGTAAAGTTGTACATTTAAGATTCCCTTGCATTTCTTTGCTTTAACTACTGATTGCCTGCTTGCTAACTAATGTATTAGCTTCAGCACATTTTTTTCTGAAAAGTAACCATTGGAAGTTTTTGGTAACTGCATCAAATTTTGTGTTATCTGTTGAGTCTAAAGTTGCTTTTTTGTTTAGGACTTTCACAGCAGCATCTGTTTTGAGAACATCTTTTATTGCAGTATTTGCCTTTATGAAAATAAATGATGTTATGTGGTCCTATCTCGCCTACATTCTTTACTCACGGGTTCGGAGCCGAGTATCGGCTCCGACTCGGCCAACTTATTTTCTAGCACGAAGTCTCTAATTGGCTGGGCTAACCCAGTATCCCAAGATGCGCCTAGCCCCAGATTTAGTTTGCAGCCATCCCAATCACACCCCACACACACAACTGCCACTGGAGGGAGCTCCAGCCTGAAAGGAAAGAAAAAAACAACTGACATTGAAGGGTTCTCGGAAGCAATTTTCTTCCAAATCCTATAGGAAGGGGGCAGGTGGGAGGGTACGTAAGAATGTGAGGTGAGATGGACCACATACATCGATCGTTATGGTGAGTACATAACTACCTGACGCTCTAGTCCATTACTGGCCCCCCGGTCTGATCTATGCTTTCCCTCCGTTTCCTCTGTTACCAAGAGTGATTCAGAAAGCCATATCCTTGGGAAGCAGGATGATTCTAATTGCTCCACACTGGCCTCGACAAGTATGGTTCCCCTTTCTTCAGCAGTACGCAGTGGACGGCCCTTGGACTCTGGACCCAGTGCCAGACCTAGTGATTCATATGTCAGGACAGCTCCACCCCTCCCTGCGAACCCTCAGGTTGACAACCTGGCTGCTCCACTTTGATCACTAGTTAGATGACATTCCTTTTCACCTGAGGTGGTACACATCTTGTCTTCGTCTCATAAGTCTTCCAACAGAAGGATTTATTCCAGCAAGTGGAAGAGATTCTCCATTTGGGCTCAGGCCCAAGGTTTGGACCCCTTCACAGCCCCAATTCCATCGGTCTTAGACTTTTTAGCCATGCTTTTCCGACAGGGCTCCGCGCCTGCTACCATTAAGGTGCAGCTGGCTGCAATTTCCAACTTTCATACATCTTATGAGCCTTCTCTTATGGGCCATAAACTTTGTAAGGCATTCTTGAAAGGTGCCTGGTTACTTCGCCCTCCGGTTTCAGAACCTGTCATGCCATGGGATCTAAACTTTGTGTTACAAGCCATCACTTCACCGCCCTTTGAACCGGCTGCCACCTGTGAATTAAAATTTCTAGCTTAGAAGACGGCTTTCCTGATAGCCATTACATCAGCCAGAAGAGTATCAGAGATTCAAGCCTTGTCCATTAAGCCTCTGTATTTGACCTTCCATAAGGACAGAGTTTCCCTGAGACTTAACCCGTCCTTCCTTCCGAAGGTGTCATCCACCGTTAATCTGCATCAGTCTATCGAGTTACCAGTGTTCTTTCCGAACTTTTCCAATAAAGCAGAGTTTAGGTTTCTCCAGTTGGATGTGCACAGACAACTAAGATTCTACTTACACAGGACTAAGCATATTAGGAAGTCTGATCAACTGTTTGTGTCCTTCTCAGAAAACAGAACAGGTTGTCCTATTTCCAAGAGCACAATTTCTAAATGGATCAAAGATTGTATTTCCTTTATCTTTTTGTCAGCAGGCAGAAATTTACCTTTTCCCGTTAAAGCTCATTCTACCAGGGCAGTGTCTACATCAATAGCACACCATGCTAGGCTTTCATTGGATGATATTTGTGCTGCGGCCACTTGGGCTTCTCCGCACACCTTTATTACTCATTACAAGTTGGGCTTGGCTTCTAGGGGCCGGGCTACCTTTGGTTCCATGGTTCTTTGGAGTATTTTCCTATGAGCCGCCCAGGATAGAGGTGCTGGGGACGCTGTCCCGTGAGTAAAGAATGTAGGTGAGATAGGACCACATAACATCAGGTAGTTATGTACTCACCATAACGATCGATGTATGTGGTCCATCTCGCCTCACATTCTTACGTACCCTCCCACCTGCCCCCTTCCTATAGGATTTGGAAGAAAATTGCTTCCGAGAACCCTTCAATGTCAGTTGTTTTTTTCTTTCCTTTCAGGCTGGAGCTCCCTCCAGTGGCAGTTGTGTGTGTGGGGTGTGATTGGGATGGCTGCAAACTAAATCTGGGGCTAGGCGCATCTTGGGATACTGGGTTAGCCCAGCCAATTAGAGACTTCGTGCTAGAAAATAAGTTGGCCGAGTCGGAGCCGATTCTCGGCTCCGAACCTGTGAGTAAAGAATGTGAGGCGAGATGGACCACATACATCGATCGTTATGGTGCATACATAACTACCTGTTTTTTTCTGCAGTTTGTGAGTGTTGTATGTATTGTATATGTTGTGTTTGCGTATGTCTGTCTGTCTGTCACATGACGTTTATGTTAGGGTGTTCATTTTAGCAATACCCACTAGCAAACTAACTTGACTCTTACTTAAAGATCTAATATATAAAAAATGTTTAAACAGTCTTACACTAAACTGGAATCCTATCCTGATAGGATTCTTCTGCCTTAATTATATTGCTTTTCCAGTCCCCCATCACTAAATGTGATAAATTGGCTATCATGGAGTGCTTCACTGATCATTGGTCTTTCCCAGTTGTTGTTGTTGTTGTTGTTGTTGTTTCTTTCGGCTTTTCCCGGTTAGGGGTCGCCACAGAGGAACTCCGGTCCGCTAATGATTGGCAGTTGATTTTTACGTGCCGAGTTGCCAGCCCTGACGCAAGTTCACTATATAATTACCGTCCTCTGCATCTTGTCAGGCAACCATTTTCTGTTGAGTTTTATTTTCCAACCTTTGTAGCACTTTGCAAGCCAGCATTTTATGAGGAAGAGACAAGTGGGAGTTGCTTATCTGTATGAATTTACTGTCTGAAATGATGCAGAGTTGTTTTTCTTAGGAAGCTGCAAAATTACATTATCTGCATTTAAAAAATAATCCATAGCAAGATTATTCAAACACTGAAAGCATCAACACAACTAGCTACCTATTTTGGCTAACAGTGAACACTGGTATTAGATCACAAAGTTTTATCTTTCTTCATATGGAGCTTCACTTCAAAATTGCTAGTTTTGTTTTTCTTTTTCTCACTATGGATAGTACTGTTTACAAATCTGTCTTATTTTTCTGCTTCCTTAGCTGGCATCTTCTGTTTGCGACATTACCAGTAAAGCAGATTATTTGTTTCTACCAAGCTGTTGCAGATTATTCCATTTTCACATAAAGTACCTTCTACCCCTGGCTCATGAGGTTGCATTCCTTCTAAGCAAGGGCACAGGGGAGAGGACACCAATCTCAAAACCTGTGGAAGATGATTGCAGTTTTTTTTTTTTTTCACAAAAGTTAATTAGAGGCATCTGATCTATCTTGCTGTCTTTCCATATCACTGTTGCAGTACTGTTTACAATAGGGATCCCCTGCCAAAGGTAGCCCAATATCCAGCCAGTATAGCAAAGCCTTTATAGGATGTTCATCGTGCATACAGCTGCAGTCATTATAGATGGGTTATCCTGCCGTCAGGCGGGTCCTCGGTTGGCCGAATTCCAAAGTCTAGGTCCGGCGTCGGTTGTCGTCGCTTCTTCCCTGACGTCAGTGCGGCAGGGGTATAAAAGAGGCAGCCGACGCCATTTTCTTCAGTCTTTCTTGCCGCGCGGTGCCCGAAGCAGAAGCAGTTCACTAGTGCCGGTCAGCCAGCTCCTGAGATTTACGAAAGTATTTCAGCCGAAGTCTTCTTGAAAACTAAGTACCCCATTGGGGAAACTTTTCTTGCCTCAGACCAATGTCAGACAAAGTTAATAATTGCATTTCATGTGGGAAGCAAATACCGCATAAGGATTTCCACTCTTTCTGTATACCTTGCTTAGGCCCAGACCACGACGTCTCGGCCTGCCGTTTTTGTGCTAGATTCAACAATGCACTATTAAACGCCGGGCGGAGTTTGCCCTTCACTATTCTGGCAAAAAATTTAATTATATTATGTCGTCGGATACTCCGACTCCAGTTTTGAGCAAAAGACGCAAAGATAAGGACTGACATACGAGGTCCGCACCGTCTACTGAGACCACGCTAAGGCCGACTACCAGTTCTCTGGTTCTCAGCGAGGCGCCTACGCAGCCCCTGAGTACCGATGACACTACATTACCAGTGTCTTCAGTACCTGAGGTCGCAGGCTCCTCGGTCCCTATTCCTACTGCAGATACCGACGCCACTCTTGGCGGGGAAACTCAGAATTTAGACAGGCCTGCCATTTCTCAAGGTGTCTTCAGGCCTTCCTCCTTCTCTATTAAAGCTTTCACTAAATCTAAAGCAGCCATGAAAACCAAAAAACAGGGTTCTCAGACCCCCTCTCAAGGCCCCATGCCTAAAAAGCAGATGCTTAAAATGGCTGAGGATTTGATTACTCTTATCAGGGGTTCTCAACCCCCCCCTCTGACAAAAGGCCCAGATTAGAGAAAGACTACCCTTCCTCAGATCAAGCTTCTATTACCTCAGAATAATCTGAGGACCAGGATTATGCCTATTCTCCATTCGAAGACTCTGATGCAGTGGAGTCTATTCCATCGGTCTCCCCCCCCCCCCGAGGACTACTCTTTTGGGGAAACCCTGCATACATTGAGGGAACACTTTCACTGGGAAGGCCAAGATTACTCAGATTCCAAGAAAAGGCTCAGGGAATTTCTTCTGCTCCCCCAGCATAGGCCCCTGGCTATCCTTCCTGTTTTAGATATATTGTATGATGTGTACACAGAAGCCAGCCTTAATCCAGATTCTTTGCCTCCAGCTCCTGTTAAACCAGACAGGTATTACCGGGTTCCTGATTCTCACCAGTTCCTATACAAAAGCCATACTGCTGACCCAGAAACCATTTCACAGGGTCCCAAGGGAATTAAGGCCTCTACTGCTAAAAACCCATTATCTTCAGAGAGAGATTCCAGAGCTTTAGAAGGGTGGGGGGAAAAGATGTACACCTCGGCCACTTTAACCATGAGGGCATTAAACTGTCAGTTCCATATGTTAAAGTATCAACAGTTTTTGATATCTCAGTTGAAAAGCAAAATGACACAACCAGAACAACCAGATTTAAAAGAGTTGCAGGATTTGTTGCATGGTGCAGAGCAAGTGGGTAAACATACCTTGCAGTGTGGTTTTGATGCTTTAGAGGCCTCATGTAGAGCTGCTATTACGGGGTCTGTTATACGTAGGCATGCTTGGCTTAAAGAGCAAACCTTACCAGATCATGTCAAAGCTAAATTATTAGATGCACCTCTTCAAAAAGATGTATTGTTTGGTGTTAAAGCTGAGGAGGTACTAAAGAAAATGGAGGAAAAAGCGAAATCAATGCAAACAGTGAAAGATTTCTTGCAGGTACAACCTCCACGTTTCAGCAGAAACTGGCCTTCAAAAAAAATTGGTCCTTTCCAGCCACGGGCAGACCTCAAAGGGGCAGATACAGACGCCCAAGGGGTAGAGGGCAACCTCAAGGATCTTTCAGAGCCAGACAGTGGCAAGCACCAACCCCAAGAGGTGGAGAAGATAGATCACAGTCATTTAGAAAACAGACAAAATGACTTCCCCCTACACCTGCCAAGCAAAGCTTTAATGGCAGCACCTTTGGGAGGAAAACTGGCATTATTCTCAAAAAATTGGCATATTGTTACAAAAGACAAATGGATTCTGGACATTATAGACGGAGGCTACATGTTCCACTTTCACACCCTTTCAAAAATGAGAGGCATGCCAAACCTGCCACAAAATCAAAGGGCAGAGGCACAGAAACAAATTTCAGCTCTCATGGACGTGAAAGTGATTCAAGAGGTACCTGCAAAAGAACAAGGTCAAGGGTTTTATTCCAGACTATTCCTGGTACCAAAGAAAGACAAAGATTGGAGACCTATCTTAGACCTATCCATCCTAAACACATATCTACAGGTGCCAAAATTCAAGATGCTCACATTACAGCAGCTTCTTCCCAAGCTGGGCAAGGAGTCCTGGCTAGTAACATTGGACCTCAAGGAGGCATACCTGCATGTCCCTATCAGACAAGATTGCAGAAGATACCTCAGATTTCTTGCAGGTTCAACCCATTACCAATTCTCTGCATTGCCCTTTGGCTTATCTACTGCGCCCAGAGTGTTTACAAAATGCCTGGCATCAGTAATCGCCTTCTGCAGACTACAAGGGATACAAATCTACCCATATCTGGACGACTGCCTGATCCAAGTGGACAGCAAGGACATACTACTGCAGCACCTGGCGTTTGTAATAAAACTGTTGAACTTCCTGGGATACACAGTCAACAAAAAGAAATCAAAACTAATACCCTCTCAGCAGATAATTTTCCTGGGTGCCAGCTTGAATACAACCACCCAGATGGCCTACCTCACGCCAGACAAACAAGGGCAACTGTCTCAATACTTCAGCAAAATGGCAACTTTCACCAGGCTAACTGCAAGGAAAGTCCTGCAGGCTCTGGGATTCATGGCATCTTGCATCCTACTAATCCCATGTGCAAAGCTGCATGTGAGGAAACTTTAGTGGTACCTAAAAAACGTATGGTCTCAACACAGCCACAGCTTGGAAACAATTATACCACTCATTCCATGCCTTCAAAAGGAATTTTTGTGGTGGGCTCAAGCTTGCCAAAGAAACATAGGCCTCCCTTTCTGTGTACCTCAAGCAACTCAAATCATCACAACAGACGCCTCAGACTATGCCTGGGGAGCACACATGACAGATCAGTGCATTCAGGGAAAATGGTCCCGAAAAGAGAAGCACCTACACATCAACCAAAAGGAAATGCTAGCCGTGCAAAATGCTATTATGACCTTCAAAGACCTACTGCATCCAGGCCAGCTATTGATAAGGACAGACAACACCACAGTGATGTGGTACATAAACAAACAGGGGGGAACTCATTCATACCCCTGTGCAGGCAAGCCATGACCCTATGGAACACAGCACTGGAATTGCAAATTCAACTACAGGCACAATTCCTGCCAGGGAAGGAAAACACACTGGCAGACAACCTAAGCAGAAATATGACAGATCCACATGAATGGAAGTTGCATCCTCAAGTTTTCACAAAGATAACTCAGGCATGGGGACAGCCAGACATAGATCTCTTTGCTACCCACAGAAATTACCAGTTGGAAAAATTTTGTTCAAGGACCTATCATCCACAGGCCTGGAAAGTGGATGCACTTTCTTTCAATTGGACAACATTGACAGTCTATGCCTTCCCGCCTCTTCCTCTGCTGCCCAAAGTTCTATTAAAAGGCAGAGCAGAGAGGCCGAAAATGATTCTCATTGCTCCAGACTGGCCAAGACAACACTGGTATCCGCTCCTGAAGAGCCTGACACATTCCGCACCATGGATCCTACCTCTGGTCCCTATTCTGTTGTCCCAGCACAACTACAAAACCCTTCACAGCCAGCTCAAAACTCTAAATCTGGCTGCATGGAGAATTCCTTGATTTCCCAACAGACTCTCCTCTCCAAGAAGGTGCAGGATGTCATCTTGGAGGCCAGAAGAACTTCTACTAGAAAAGCCTACTCCGCCAAATGGAAACGATTTTGTGCCTGGAATCAAGAAAAGGGCCAGAATCCTTGGGTAATAAGTATACCTCAAATTTTACAGTACCTAGCTGAGATGTTAAACAGTGGACTTTCCTTCTCCTCCATCAAGATCCACGCTTCAGCCATTTCTGCACAATACAACACAGATCCTCCTTTATTTTCTCATCCTCTCTTAAGGCAGTTCCTCAGAGGGGCAAAGAATATAAAACCCCCAAGGAAACCACCAGTCCCTGCTTGGGACCTCAACTTCGTATTGGAAAAGCTGACCCTTCCTCCCTTCGAGCCAGCTTCTTCAACAGAACTACAATACTTGTCATGGAAAACAGCCTTTCTTCTGGCTATCACCTCAGCACGCAGGGTTTCAGAGCTACAGGCCCTCATGGCTGTGCAACCATTCATCATTTTCCATCAGGACAGAGTTTCCTTATGAACCAACCCTACCTTTATGCCAAAGGTAGTATCCAGTGTAGATTTGAATCAGACTATTCACTTACCTACCTTTTATCCTAATCCACAAAACAAAGGGGAAAGACTACTACATTCCTTGGGCATTCACAGACAACTTCGTTACTATTTGGACAGGACAAAGCCATTCAGGAAATCCGAGCAACTCTTTGTGTCCTATGCTACAGGTGCTCAAGGAAAGGCTATTTCCAAACAGACAATTTCAAAATGGATAGCCCACTGCATACGCTTTTGTTACTCATTTCATGGAAAAACTGTGCCTGCATGCATCAGATCCCACTCCACCAGGGCCACAGCTACCTTTGCAGCCTTCCTCAGGGGGGTCCCTACCAAGGACATTTTGGAAGCAGCCACTTGGAGTTCAGTGCACACTTTCTCCAAGCACTATCACCTTCCACTATTCTCTAAATCTAGAGCGGGTTTTGCCACAGCAGTCTTCCGGGGCATCCTCGCTCCTCCTAGTTCCACTTAGTGCCTACCACCCCTACTTAGCTTTGGGATTCTTCCCATCTGTAATGACTGCAGCTGTATGCACGATGAACATAGTACAGTTTTGTACCTACCATAAATGTAGATGTTCGAGTGCTCATACAGCTGCAGTCCAGGTTACCCCCCCCCCTCCGTCCCCTCTTAGGACAGGCCTTATGGCAAACACCTTATCATACAACCTATTTGGGGTATTCTCTTATGGTGTATTTGCTTGCAACTACTGTTTTTTGATTATTCTTTATTGCATGCTTGCATAAATTTATGTTTTGCCTTCCTTCTGGGGGCATCTGACATCTGGGGCAAGAAAAACTGAAGAAAATGGCATCGGCTGCCTCTTTTATACCCCTGCCGCACTGACGTCAGGGAAGAAGCGACGATAACCGACGCCGGACCTAGACTTTGGAATTCGGCCGACCGAGGACCCGCCTGACGGCAGGATAACCCATCTGTAATGACTGCAGCTGTATGAGCACTCGAACATCTACATTTATGGTAGGTACAAAACTGTACTTTCATAGGTAGGTACTAGGCTATTGGCCCTAGGGCCTATATAAGCCTAGCAAAAAAGGTACCCTGGCTTTTGCCACCCAAGAAAATTATTTTCCTGTGCCCCTGTCGAGCAGAGCCACAGAAGTGATCCCTTTAGGTTGTAATAGGTACGCTGTACGTCACATGTATGCTCCCTGTGCACAGCATGAGGCATAAATGTAACTTATGGATGTACCCTTCTCAGAACTTCTTTGTCATCAGTCTGAATGCCATTTTTGATAATCTGTCTGAGCACTTCTTCATCTGTTGGTTACCTAGCTGCTTTTCAGATAAGTGCTCCTTTATGTGTTTTCTTCTTCTTACCTTATGTTGTGGTTGTTGGCTTCATGTCATCCAGAAAGAAGAAATGGCAGTGCTGGAAACAGATTCCCCATAAGGATCATCATGACCAGTGTTTATTTTGCTTAGTTGCTTCTCACAACCATATGTCTTGTCCCATTTGTCAGGTGTTTCTTCCAAAAACTTTGTGTAGTCGTCTCTCTTCTTTAGCAATCTGCTAAGAAAACTAATGTCTTAAATTATTGGCTAAGGGGACTAAGGAGGAATCTTCCCAGCCTGAGGGTCAAACATCTGTGAAGAAGAATGCTCTGTCAGATTCTTCAGCTGTACTGCCTCCACTGGATCTGTCTTTCTCGAGGTTAGTGAAAGCCCAGAGGACCGCCTGGTTTCTCAGTTGGATTCCTCTGCCACAACCATTTTGCATACCGGCATAGATCCAGCTTATCACACTTCCTTGGAGGCCTTGCAGATGTCCACTTTGGATGTTCAGGGGAAACCACGGCTGATTATTACCGAAGAGCCTCTCAGGCTCCTGACTCACTGCCCCCTCCGCCAAAAAAAAAATGATAGGTTTTATAAGGTGCCCGAAGATTGCACATTCCTTTGTATATGTCCATGTGGTGACCCTTCTGTAGTTTCTGTAGCTTCTAATAAGCCATCTAAACTTTTGCCTTCTACAAAGCTGCATATAACCAGGTATGTTCTCTCTCTCTCAGGCCTGTCAGATTATTTCTGATCTTCCTCACTTTGAGGGGAAGACTTCAGCTCTTTCTTTGTTAGGGACTTCTTCTCAGGTTGCTCTTCATTTAATTAAATACAGCTGATGCATCATCCTAGAGCTGCTGCTTTTGGTTCAGTGTTGAGGAGATATTCCTGGCTTTAACTCTAGCCTTCCTGATCATATCAAGGCTACGCTGATGGACGCTGCTCTAGATAACATATTTTTGGTGCTGCTGATGAGCTAAGTCCCTTCAGGAAAACAGTAAGGCTTTAAAGGATTTGAAACATATTTTTGTCTCAACTGTTGCTAAGTTTCAAAGGAATTACCCTAATAAACCTGCCTTTTTCCGTATACAGTTTCACCCTCTCCCCAAAGGTAAGAAGGGCTCCTCCTGCTAAGTCTACTCAAACTCCTACTGTTTAGAAGCCTCCTTTTCCAGACAGGCCAGATGCTGTCTGACTATCCTTGCCCCTCTCTTCTCAGTCACAGTCCTCTCCTTTTGTCTTTCCTTGTCCCTTCCAGTTTGGTTACAGACCACTCAGAATTCTGGGTTCTATCCATAATTTGCCAAGAGTATTTTATGGTTTGGAAATACCCCCCCCCCTTTTTTTTAAGAGGGGCATCTCTCAGTCTCCTTAAGAACAGCTGCCTTTCTTTCCAGAGATGCTTCAGGACCTGTTGTCTCAAGGAACAATTGAAAAAGTTCAATTTTTTCAAAGGGGAAGGAGTTTTACTCCAGAAAGTTTCTGGTCCCAAGGAGAGAAGGCACCTGGAGATCCATTCTGGTTCTCTCTCACCAAAACACCTTTTTGAAGGTTCCTTCCTTTTGGGTGCTATCCCTTCAAACTTTATTTTCTGTTCTACCTCAGGCTTTTCTAGTTTCTCTGGCTCTCAAGGATGCCTGTCTCCATATCTCTATTCATACCCTTTTCAGGAAGTTTTTATGTTTCTCTGTGTTACTTCCTTGCATTTTCAGTACTCTGCTTTGTCCTTTGCCCTCTCTACTGCCCCAAGAGTCTTCACCAAATGCCTCATTCCTGTAATTAATTATTTATTTATTTATTTATTTTTTTTGCAGATTGAGGGGAGTACAGATTCTTCCTTATTTGGATGACCTGCTTATTCAGGCTTCCTCTCCGTAGACCTTACTTCAACATCTTCACATTACTGTTTGTCTCTTACAAAGCCTAGGGTTTACATTACATTTCCAAAAGTCATTCCTGACTCCTTCTCAGGATCTTGTTTTTCTAGCGTGCAGGCTCCAGACTATTCCAGTGCTGGCATCTGTGACTCCTCCCAGGGCTTTAACTCTGATTGCATTCTTTTATTCCCTTCTTCCCTTGGACTCCATTACAGACAGTGAGATTCTAAGGGCTTTGGTTTACATGGCTTCCACCATCCCTATGCTTCATCTGGCCAGGCTTCATATGAGAAATCTTCAGTGGTTCCTGAAGTCACTCTGGTTTCAATATTCTCATCCTTTAGATTTCCTTTCTTCTATGCCTCGAGCTGAAACTTCAGTGGTGGATTCATCAGTTGTCCCTCAAACCAGGGCTTCCTTTTCAACCTTCAGTGCCCACTCAGGAACTCTTTACTAATGACTCAGTCGCAGTATGGGAGGCCTCCTTTGGAAATCTGAAAGTGCAGGGCCTTTGGTCTCTTCCTCAAACAAAGAACGACATCAGTATCAAAGAGATGAGAGCTCTTTTACTGACTCTGCATGCTTTTCATTCTCTTTTTCTTCCAGGGCTCCTAAAAATTTTCACAAAAATGCCACAGTGATGTGGTACATCAACAAGCAAGGGGGAACAAGATTTTATCTCCTGTGCAGACCAGCTCTTCAGGTTTGGGATCTAGCTGTCCAATTTCAGGTGACTCTTCAGGCGGTTTGCATTCCCTCAGATCATAACATTGTGGCAGATACTCTGAGCAGGTCCATAACACAAACTCACAAAAGGGTGCTTCTCAGAGATGTGTTTCTGGACATTGTTTACCAGTGGGGTACTCATGAAGAGGATTTTTTACCTCCCCTCTGAACAGACAGCTTCCGCTCTTTTGCACCAGATTCCCATGTCCTCTGGCTTGTAAGGTGGATGCCCAATCTTTTTCTTGGACAGGGATGTTTCTTTATGCCTTCCTTCCCCTTCCTCTCATGCTGAGAGTCCTGTTCATGATAGAACAAGATGCTTCCAAATTCTATCTTTTGACTCCCTTTTCACCCAGACAGCATTGGTTCCCCCCTCTTTGGCATTTAGCAAAGAGTAGTCATCACAAGTTACCTCACAGGGTGGAGACAAGAATGATGAAAACCCATTCTGCTTAGTCATAAGTTTAATGAATAAAAACAATCCAATCCATGTTGTTTAGCGCTTTCATTCCTAATGGAACTTCATCAAAACAAATAATAACCTTATCATTCTAACTTTTAAACTCTGATGAACCAATGGAAAACCAAGGTGTAGTCACATGACATGTGTGACATCGGTTCCCCTTCACAAGATCGAATATATGAATACTCGAAACACATAAGCCCGAGCCCAAAATCTCGAGTATTCATATACTTGAGATTGTGAAGGGGCACAAAAGGAAAGTAAAAATCACTTTTTCTAAAGTTTTTGCAGGGCTTTGCCCCCACACCCCCCTACTTAAATATACCAACTCCGAGATCGCACTACAGCAAAGGAGATGGAAATGTACCATTATGTGCTATATGCATAAACGCACAATGAGACACTTTCCATTTCTCCACTGAAGTGCGGTCATGAAACCTGCACATTAAGGAAGGAACAGTACTCAGCCCCCTACAAAAAGGTAAGTAAAACCCTTAATCTAATTTTTTACACTTCCCGTTCACAATTTCGAGTTACTGAAACTCGAGATTTTGAACTCGATCTTATGAGTTTTGAGCTTCCAGTAATTTCAATCTTGTGAAGGAGAACCGTGACATCACGACCACATTAAAAACACACAAAAAAGTACAAATTCTAAAACCTATTCGACATAGTTTTTTATATATAATTTTTACGTTTAAGAACAGATGCAATATTATAACCATTGTTTAAGCGAAGTGGCAGTAAAGCATTTAATCGGATTTGCCATTTCAGGTCATGTAATAAAAGATGTTCGACTACAGTTCTTCCCTGGAGATCCTTTTTAACCTGTTGAATAATAAGGAAACCAATTTTATGTGTAGAATGCACTTTAATATCCCTATAAAAGGGTGTTAGTAGTTTTTTGCTGTCTTATATCCAATGTATGTTTGTAAATCTGATCCCTAAACCTACGAGAGGTCTTACCAACATAAAAAGCTGGACAATCCTGGCATTGAGCTAAGTAAACCACTTGAGTGGAAGTGCAGTAAAAATGGCCATCCACTCTGAATCTTTCTGCCCCAACAACAAAACTCTCACATTCAATAATAAACTTGCTTTGGGGACAGTGGCCACACATACATACCTCTCCTAACATCCCTTCCTTTGGACGAGTGTATTCAGTAAGTTGTTTTAAAGACCTATCTTTCCTATAAACAATCAATGGTCTAACACCCAACTTATCCTTTAACTGAGAATCAAACATAGGTAGTGGCCAATTCATGTGTATAACGGCAGCTATATCAGGGCTATCTAAATTATAAGTAGTAATGAATGAATATCTTAAGGATATTAATGGTAGACTCCCTGATTGTGAATGAACTTGAATAACTGCCGTGTCACTATGTTTTGCTGGCAATAATGGGGAATATATACCCAAGTTTCTCTTGGCAGTAACTTCTAACTTTACATCATGTAACAATCCCTTCTGGTAACCTCTATGGACAAACATGGTAATCAGTTTGTCTACTTCCAACAAAAAACTATCAGTATCTGTAACATGTCATGTGACCTTTGTTTTCCATTGGTTCATCAGAGTTTAAAAGTTAGAATGATATGGTTATTATTTGTTCTGATGAAGTTCCATTAGGAATGAAAGCGCTAAACATTGTTTTTGTCTTCAGTTTATTGGTCTGTTTTTCTTTGGAGGTATACCTCACAGGGTGGACCTACTCACACAAGGCAAAGGATCTCTCTTCCATCCTCACCTGTCCACTCTTCAACTGATATTGTGGGTGATAGGGTTCTGATCCCGTTTAGGCACCTTTTTTTCTGAGGATGTGGTTTGGGTCCTGCAGGAGGCCAGGAAATCCACCACCAGAAAATCTTATTTATTTAAATGGAAGAGATTTTTCTGGCTGGTGTCTTTCTCATAACCTGGATCCACTTACTGTGGAAGTTCCTTTGGTTCTCTCATATTTGTGCAAACTGCTCAGTGCTGGCTTGGTGTACTCTTCTGTTAAAGCCCACCTGTCAGCTATTTCTGCTTGTCTACCTTTGACTCCCCCTTTGGCTTCTAGATTCGAGATCAAAGAATTTCTTAAAGGCGTCCTTCACATTAGGCCTCCCAGGAAGCCTATTCCTCCTTTCTGGGACCTTGATTTTGTTTTGAAGAAAAATGACTCTGGCTCTTTTGAGCCTGCAACTTTAAGCTTCCATGCAACATTGCTCTTGGAAGACTGTTCTTCTTTTGGCCGTCACCTCAGCCAGATGGGTGTCTGAGGTGCAAGCGCTCATTGCTGTTCCTCCTTTTCTTGTTTTTTTTAGGGACAAGCTTTTATTTTCCTACTAATTTTTTTTTTTTGCCCAGGGTGGTTAATGAGTTGTCTCTTAATCAGTCTGTTGATTTGTCCACTTTTTTCTCTTCTCCACGATCTACTAGTGAAAAGGTTCTTCACAGCTTGGATTTGCATACACAACTCCTATTTTATTTGGACAAAATTAAGCCCATTTGTAAGTCTGAGCAACTTTTTATTTCCTTTCATCCTAAGTCTTTAGGTTTGGCTGTTTCCAAGTAAACCATTTCTTCATTGATACCTAAAGTCATTTCCTTTTGTTATTCCTTTTATGGAAAAAGCCTTCCTTCTTCTATTAAGGCTCATTCTAGCTATGGCTTCTTCTGGTGCTTTTTTGGTTTGGATACTACTCCTAATTTTGAGGCATCTACTTGGTCTTCTGTGCATACTTTTACTAAGCACTATAAGTTGGATGTTACTTCTAAGGCTAGAGCCACATTTGCCGGGGCTGTCCTACATGCCTTTCTTGAAGGCTCTGCTGGGTCATCCTTCTCTCAACTTTCTTACTGAGCTTTTGTACTTTTCCTATTGTAAAGAATATTGCAGCAGTGATATGGAAGGACATTACAGTTGTCTAAAATCTTATAAGCAAGGTTGTCCTTCTGTTCACTGTTGCAGGTTGGTGCCAATCCTAGTCCAGACTTATTTGGTTTCCCTTTTTGTAGCACGGAGGATAGTTCTGCCAACCACGTCAACCAAGTGCTACTTACTTTTTCATTAGGAAGGCCTTAGTCTCCACCTCTGCCTCCTTTTCTTGAGCAGTTTATGCCTGGTTTCTGAATCCATAATTGTGTCCATGTTTAGAGTTTGAGTAAGTCTTGTGTTTTTTGTTGAGGTCTTAAAACAGGTTAACATGGTCCAATGCACATTACACTGGAAATGTTTTCTCCTTGAGTTACTTCCAAAGCAAATTGACTACTTTTATGCCCATTTGCCAAAGGTCTTAGACTAGTTTCTCTCTGTCTGTCTCAGAGGCTGAGTTGAACTCCCAGGTTAACATGCATTTATCTATCTTTCCCTTTCACATGAAAGAGGAAGGAGCATTTCTTGATACAGTCTGATTTGCCAATGACATTTTGTAAGAGCATTCTGTATCTGAGAACCCCCAGTTAGGGACTATTTCCCAAAGTGAGATCTTAATTTTGCTTTGAAGTTCTTTTACTTTATCTATTCCTGCCCATAGAATGCACATCTAGAAAACAAGAAAAAATGTATAGACTATTAGGTGGTTTTGGTCAGAGGCTGTAGACCCCACTAATGGAATTGATTAACATGTACATGGGAAAGAGGCCTAGTAGACATCACCCCTTGTAACGAACATTAGAAAGCCTAGTGTACACAGCATAGTTTAATTAGTAACCGTTTTTCATATACTCAAGTGAAGAAGTCTGTTGAATTGACTGGCTTTGTGCCACAGAAGGTTAAATCCCTGACTCATGTTGGATGATATGCAGCTGAGCAATTACCGAAGCACTGCAAGAGACAAGCCAGATGGGTGGAAATGAGTGGCTAATGCTGGGAGAGAGAGGTGGACTCACATAGGCAGAATGTTATTGCAAGGCTAAGACATGCGCCTGTCAGACAGCACATTTTGCACTTTAACTGGGATTACATGCATGGGTGGAAGCACTCTTTCATCATTCAGACAGTATTGTGAGAAGTATGCCTGTCAGGCTGCCTCAGGGAAGAAGGTGGTTCATTCAAGCAAAAACCTTTGATTTCTACTTGAGTAACAGTAATCCAACATACATAAACAAGCTGAGGTCCCCAGGGAAGTATGGAGCTAATAGTCAGAAGGGATGGGGAGCAAGAGTTATTTTGAAAAATACATATTCTGTTATGTTCTATAAGATACAAAATCATCAGCTGACACATGCTTAGCTGTTTAGTCATTCACATTAAGATTGTTCTAACATATTTTGTTTATTATGCTAGTATTGTTAGAAAGTCAACTTTTCTTACTTGGCTATCTTAATAGGTTTCAAACATGTTGTTTTTTTCCCTTCATTTATGCAGTCTTTCATGATAGAACAGCAGTATGATTATTATTTTATTCATAGTTAAAAAAAAATTATTTTTGTGTGATCATTTGTCTTTGTAAGTGAATCAGATGATGTCTAAGTGTCTCAAGACTGGTTGTATCAGGACTGTACAGAAGATGTACAACATGTGAAATGCTACTTATCTAAAATTACTTTTTTTTCCCTACCCTGTATTTAGCCTTTTGCAGATATTGCCAAGCTGACAGATGTCCAGGAAGGCATTATAGTTCGGTGCATTCAACGACTGAATGAAACTTGCCGAGATGTACGAAATGCAGCCCGGATCATTGGAGATCCTGTCCTGTATGACAAAATGGAGAAATCTTCTAACTTGATCAAAAGGGACATTGTATTCACTGCCAGCCTTTACACGCAATAGCCATCTTGTCTTAAGAACAGTCTCGTATCTTGGAAAATGGAATCTCCTACATTTGGCACTAGGATTTCCATGAAATGCACCCTTCCTTACTCAAACCCCAGTGTACGGTTTAACTGAAACTGTATAATGTGCATCTCATTAAATGGATGCCAATAAATATATTTTTGTTATGCATGTTTACCTAAAGAGGCATGCATTTTTTGAGAACTAAAACTATGGCATCAAGGTTTAATGTGAGTTTTTTCCATGCCGCATCTTATAGATGCATTAAAATCAAAATTGAAAGTGGTATTGTTAATATTTTGAATGATTAACATCTTAATCACTTTTTTCTTTTTTATTTAATTTTACCAATATATGGATGCTTTGACAGTTTTTTTTCTTGCTCTGTTATAACCTATGGGGATGAGTTCTTTAGTTTAGCAGTTTAAATGCTGGACACAGGCCCCCCCTACATTAGAGAAACAAAATTCACTTGAAAGAAAGTGAAAAACTCATTCTTTTATAGAATGTTTTTTGAAAAACAGTATAGTTTGTGTTGCCCCCTTTCTGCACGTTTTGCTGTAAGTTCATAACAGCATGTTATTGTTAAGGTACGTGAGTAGATTACAGAGTGTTTTTTTAATACTCATTGTTTTTGAGATGATGGCTTCCCAGTAAAGGGAACATGCACTGTAGATTTTGAATAAGGCTTAATTTGGATACACACAGTGTTTCTTATTTTGATTCACTATTTATTTGTGAGTGAGTAGTCCTGTGTTTTCATGTTTAAGACTGCATTGCTCTTTTCTTTTCCATTTTTATAGAAAGAAAAAACTGTTTTCATTTGTGTAGCACTGGCAGGACTTCAGAGACAGAACTGCATACATTACATCAGCCAGGTAGACATTCTAGATATTTTGATCAAGTCTCTAGATATAACCAACTTGTTATGTGACTGAGAAATGAATATCAGGAAGTTCCCCAGCAGAACGTCACTCTGCTCTGCTGTCAAAGTGTATCTTGACATCCATTTTGAGAGCAGATAACTTGTTGGTTATGACTGGAGAGCATAATCTTACTTCATTATAGTAGATGAAGATTTAGCTACCTTGACGTACTTTCCTGATGCAGAAAGAAAAACTTTGGAAGTCTGAAGTGTTTTGCAACATTGAACGCTTTCTCACAGGTCACAAGTATGTGTGAACTGCACCTCTTATCTACCAACAGCTTTAGAAGCTGTTAAACATTTCACTGTGCTGTACATTTTTAGTTGGCAGTCAGCCGCATTGGTGCAGCGGTTAGTGTTGCCACCTCACAGCAAGAGGTTCTCCGGTTCGATTCTCAGCTGGAGCTCCTGTGCGGAGTCTGCATGTCCTCCCTGCGGTCCAGTAAGCTTTAAAGACATGCAGGTAGTTGCATGTGTATATGTATGTGCCTTCTGTGAAGTATAGGCACCGGGCTGACATCTCAACACTGTAAAAGACCACTGCCAATCAATCTGCAGACCGTGATCCCAGTCAGGAAAAGCCGAAAGACATTGCTTTGTACGTTTTTAGTTGGCAGTGTGAAGTGTATTACAGCCTTCAAAAATTATCAGAGGTTTCTGACACTGTTCTGTGCTAGCTGCTGTTTCTGCTACAGAGCAAGACTGGCGCTCACCAGCTGTAAAGGTGTACAGCAAAAGTTGCTATGAATTTTTCTGACATCAGAAGAATTCATTACACACACACACACACACACACACACATATATATATATATATATATATATATATATATATATTTTTTTTTTTTTTTTTGCCACAGTATAAGGTCTGATTTCCACATGTTACAAAATGAATCAGAATAAATAAAATGTCCAGTCTCCTAATGTAGAAAAAAAAGTTGTGTGCCATTTAGATTACAAGAATTGTGCTTGTAGTGCTGAAATACTTTTTTGTATAAATTTGTCCATTGATTGACTGCCCCTCTGCCCCTTTTAGTTTATTTTTTTTTTTTCAGGGGCTATCGTATACTGCTGTGATTGCATGGAAGAGAACTAAAGAAGTAAATTCTGACAAACATTATGAAGTGTTATATTGTTATGTTATGTTATGTTATGTTAGGTGGTGGTGTACTGAACTTGGTACAACAGTACAAAACCTCTACTTTCTGTGGTGATAGTCTGTCCGGCTAAGATAAGTGTAGAGTATTTCATTTTAAAATTAATGCTTAAAGTGTATTACTAAATACACAAGTGACTGATATAATTAAGGTAATGTTACAGTTTGGCTGTAGAGCCTTGGTGCCTTAAAGGCATATGATAAATCCCAGACACCTGTATGTAATACTGTTTCAGTAACAGTTGTATTGTAAGGATCATTATCAGTTTTCGGATTGTAACCACAATATTATGTGTTTGAGACATGGATGCCAAGAAATTCACCTCAATAGCAACGTTCGAGAGTTGAATCTTGGCATTCATGTCATGAACACACAGTAGAGGACTACAGTCAGAGAACCAGTCATAATTCGTTGTGGTGCATGGAACTTTATCTGCTCCATGTACTACGGGTTTTACCATGTTTGAAAGTCAGTAAACCCTTAGGTACTGACAGTGCTTGGCACCTAGTGCAAGACCCGACATTAGCAGTGCTTAGAAAGGTGCTTAGCAGTTAAGCTCCATATGATGCCCTGTTAATATCGAGACTTGTGATAGAATAGCGCTTCACTAGGCTGTCTTTTTCCCAGTATTGGGGCATAATCACTGCACTCCATGCAAATACATTTATTTTCTGATTGAATAAGTCTGTGTTTTTGTATTTTTGTGTTTTATATGAATTTGCCCAATTTGTGTGTAGTACCATACCCTCAGAATGATGTCATGGGAAGTACTGTTCAGAATTTTGGACACAGTAGTAAATCATTCTAGATAGCTAAAACCAGGTTCTTCAGAAATGAAATGAATCTGTTTGAATTCCAGTGTTACAGTATTTTATATGTTTAATATCAAATTTAATCATTTTATTTGAAATGTCAGGGCTGATAGTGCACCTCTAGAGGGAGGTGGGGTTCTCTAAGTCTACAATTAGCACAGTAATATAGCAGAGTGTGAAATGTTATAAATGTACTGATGTCTTCAAAGAGCAGATAAAAGCTCTTGTTTTATGTCTGTTGTGATTTCTCAGCAGGCTGCTTGGACCTTTAAGGAACTTGTAGGATGCTGTCCTTATTAATAAAATAAGCACATTATCATTAACTTTATGTACCAGAAACACCACAGTGTGTGAATTTGTACAGTAAACAACTAATTCTCAACTCTATGAGATTGTTTCTACAGTTTTCTGCAAAACTTTTTATCATTCTCTTCATGTAAAGCACTGATAGATTATTTTCACCTTATCTTAGAGAGATTTCAATGGAAGCACATAATTTGACAGGAGATGGCCTGACTGGTCCATCCAGTCTGGTTGTTTTCATCCCAGATGGATGATATTTTAAGTTGTACTAACCAGTAGCTTTCCTTCTCCCAACCCCAAAAATTTCCCTATCTCTCTTCCATGCCTTTTTAATTCTGTTATTGTTTTTGACTGTAGTACATATTCACAGTAATTGTTCCTGTCATCCTCCTGCCTGCTGTTGTGTCTCCCTTCGATGCCCATTGTATAACTCTTAATTGTGTCCATTTATTTTGTTACATCTGTTTATTTTTCTGATTAAGTGGCACCTTGTAATACTTTGTTTTCCCTTAATGTGCATAAAAGTTTGCCATGTTCCCCATCTGGTATCTTTTCCATACTGTAGATGTTCAGCATTACTTCTCTGTCTTCTTAGGACTTCTTTTGTAGTCCAGGCACTTTTTATTTGCTGTTAATCAAATTGTTTTTTTTTTTCTTTTCTGTATCATTACTATAGTGACATTTCCAGAACTGCTGTGCATTTTACTCTGGATGGCATCTTACAAACCACAACTTTCTATTGAGTGAAACCTCTTACTGTACCTTCTTTAATTCCTTTGCCTACGTTTAGGATATGTGATGACTATGCCAGGCCCCTTTCTTTAGCTGTATTGCAACGGCGACTTCCAAACTATGGTCAATAATGACATACCTTCAAAATGGAGTCACTTAAAAACTAAATGTCCTGTTAGCAAAGTCACTTATAAATGCAGAAGAATTACTGTATATTTAATTGACAACAGGTTTAAGTTGTTTTGCTTTATTTTAATGTTAAAGTGGATAGATAAGGATGACTAAATGGCTGGAGTGAGTGAAATACAGAGATGTGCATGAAAAAAATCACTGTATGACATATGCATGCTCCTTTAATGCACCTTGATTTTTTTCTTCGTCATTGAAAAGTCTTGTCACTTTGTGTTCTTCTTTCAGAGCTAATAATTCGTGAGATGACTTCTCTGTAATGGTTGTCTTTTTTGTATGATGGTTCATTATTGTTATGCTCAGAGGTGTTTTTCTGAGAGCATTCTTGCACAGCCAGATAAGGATTTGGTTTGAAACTAAGGAAATTCAATTTAATGTATTTAACTTCAGATTTCATTGTCAGTAAAGGAATTGTGAAATAAACGGAAAGCTGAAGACATTTGTACTAAAGCATACAATCTTAAAATTGAGTAGAATATATAGCTTCAAAAAACTTTACTGTATGAAGAATTGTTTAAGGAATGTTGCACCAGATTTTGCTTTTTGCCAAAGGTAGTTAACTTTCTGTGTCCAAGTTCATCCGAGACATGAGGCTTCAAATGAAGCAGCTGAATGTAAATGTGTATTCTTTGTAACATATACTTGAATAATAAAACTGTGACTTGCAAGAAAGTAACACAAAAAAAATTCATATGAACTCTTTATTGTGTGCTGCTATTGCATATGTTTTATGCACTGTTGAAACTGGCATATTGTCCTGATGTTCTTCATGTTTCACTGTTGCAGTCATAACATTTGGGTAATCTGCTGGCAGGTTGCCCTCAGTCGGCATGACTAACAAAGTCTTGGGTCCTGCGTCAGTTGCTGTCTCCTCTTCCATGACGTCAGGGGTATAAAACATGCAGCCGACGCCATTTTAATCAGTCTTTCTTGCCACATGGTGCCAGAAGCAGAAGCAGTTCGCAAGTGCCAGTCGGCCGACTCCTGAAATTATCGTTTTCGAGTTTCAGAACCGAAGTCTTCAAACTAAAGCTAAGTACCCCGTTGGGGAAACTTTTTCTTGCTCCTTACCGATGTCAGTAAAAGTTAATAATTGCATTACTTGTGGGAAGCAAATAACTCATAAGGATTTTCATTTGTACTGTATTCCTTGCCTAGGCCCTGATCACAACGTGCCTTGCTGTCGGTTTTGTGCTAAATTTAACCAACTCACTATTAAGCATCAGTATATTTTTGCTTCTAAATATTTTGGTTCAAGATTCAAATACCCTGAAATGTCGTTGGTTAGTAAAACGACTACCGGTGTTCACAAAAAACGCAAGGAAAAAGATAGAGACAAACCGTTGAGGTCCAAAACCGATGACGAAGCTTCTCCTAAGCCAGTCGCCGGTTTGCTGGTACTCAGTGAGGTGCTTTCGCAGCCCCTGATACCCGCTACTTTTGAGTCGCAGGCCTCTACCGAGACCCATTCGGAGTCCAGTATGCCGCGAGATTCGCAAAGTATTGAACCCGCGGATGTCTCTCCCTGGGTTAGTTCCAGAGCTGCTGAGCAGGCACCAGCTTCTGAGGGTTTCAGGCCTCAACATTTTTATATTAAACTGATGCCATCAACAAAAACAAGGTCAAAAACAACTTGTGTGTCTAAAAAACTGATGCATGAGCCACGTGCTCAGGCCCCTATGCCTAAAAAACAAATAATCAAAATGGCTGAGGATTTAATTACCTTGATCAGGGGTTCCCAACCGACCCCCCCCCCCCCAAGAGGCCTAGGCAAGGCACTGATTATGAATCTTCAGATTAGGTTTCCATTTCTTCTGATTCCTCTTCTGATCAGGAATTTTCTATTCCACCTTATGAGGATTCTGATACAGAGGAATCCATCCCATCTGCATCTCCTCCTGAGGATTACTCTTTTAGAGAGACCTTGCATACTTTAAGGGAACAGTTTCACTGGGAGAGTCAGGACTTCTCTGAATCAAAAAAGAGGCTTAGGGATTTTTTCTTCTTCCTCAGCATAGGCCTTTGGCAGTACCTCCTGTATTAGACATTGTTGAGGATGTGTTCTCAGAATCAAGCATGGCTCCTGATTCCCTGTCTCCGGCTCCTAGTAAGCCAGACAGATATTACAGGATTCCTGACTCCCACAAATTTCTTTTCAAAAATCGTGCTGCTGATCCTGAGACTATTTCTCAGGGTCCCAAGGGTGTTAAGGCTTCTACGGCCAAAAATCTTACCCCTTCTGATAGAGATTCCAGAGAGCTGGATAGATGGGGTAAGAAGGTTTATACGTCTGCAGCCTTGGCAATCAGGGCTTTAAACTGCCAGTTTCATATGCTTAAATATCGACAGCATGTTATGGGCTTACTGAAACAGAAAATGATGTTGATTTCTGATTGTGTGGAAAAATAGAGTTACAGGATTTATTACATTCAGCAGAACAAGTTGGAAAGCATACTTTGCAATGTGGTTTTGATTCCTTGGAGGCCTCTTGCAGGGCCGCCGTAACTGGATCTGTAATAAGAAGGCATGCCTGGCTCAAGGAGCAAAATCTGCCTGATCATGTTAAATGTTGGATGCCCCTTTACAGCATGATAGTCTGTTTGGTAATAAGGCAGAAGAGGTTTTAAAGAAAATGGAAGACAAAGCTAAATCTATGCAAACTGCAAAAGATTTCTTGCAAGTGCAGCCACCCAGGTTCAGTAGGCACTGGCCTACTAAGAATTGGTCCTTTCCTGTGTCCAACAGAGCCACTCAGGGCAAACCCAGGCACTCAAAAGGCTCCAGATATCAATCACAGGGATCTTACAGGTCTAAGCAATGGGGTACCTCCACCTCCAAATCTGGAGGTAACAAAGCACAACCCTACAGTAAGCAGTGTCACTGACTTTCCTCTACCATCTCCAAGCACTTATCTTTTGGCAGCCCCCTTGGGGGGGAAACTAGCACTTCATGCTCAAAATTGGCAGTTAATTACCCAGGACAAGTGGGTATTAAACATAGTATCCCAGGGGTACAGATTTAATTTCCATACTTTGCCAATTCCAAGCGGATGGCCAGATCTGCCACACAACCAGCGGGCAGAGGCCCAGAAACAAGTCATATCCTTCATGGATATGGGGGCTATTCAACCGGTACCAGAAAAGGAAAAAGGACAAGGATTTTATTCAAGACTTTTCCTGGTACCCAGAAAAGACAAATCATGGCGTCCAATATTGGGCTTATCGATTCAGAACACGTTCCTGGACATTCCAAAATTCAAAATGCTGATTTTACAACAGCTACTGCCTATGCTAGGCAAGAATGCCTGGTTAGTAACTGTAGACTTAAAAGAGGCATACCTGCATATCCCAATAAGGGAATCTTGCAGAAGATACCTCCGCTTCAAATCAGGTTTTTTGCATTACCAATTCTCTGCACTGCCCTTTGGCTTATCTACTGCGCCCAGCATCTTTACAAAGTGCCTGGCACCAGTAATTGCATTCTGCAGACAAAGAAACATACAAATTTATCCTTATCTGGACGATTGTCTCATTCAGGCAGAGGACAAGGACACTCTTCTTCAACATCTGGCATTTGTAAAAAGGCTTCTAGCATGCCTAGGGTACACCATAAACGAAAAGAAATCACAACTGGTACCCTCTCAAATAATTACATTCCTGGGTGCAAGCTTGAATACAACTGCCCAGATGGCTTACCTCACGCCAGACAAATGCAATTGCCAACATACTTCAAACAAATGGCAACAAAAACCCAGTTATCTGAAAGACAAATTCTGCAGGCTTTGGGGTTCATGGCATCCTGCATTCTGCTAATTCCATATGCGAGACTGCATATGAGGAAACTTCAATGGTACCTAAAAAGTTTATGGAGTCAACATTGTCACAGCCTGGAAACAATGATTAATCTCATTCCCTGACTTCAACAGGACTTTCTTTGGTGGGCAGAGACATGTCACCAAAACAAGGGACTGTCATTCACTCTACCCCCTGCCACCCAAACCCTAACTACAGATGCATCAGACTATGCTTAGGGGGGCCCACCTGTCAGGGAGATGCATTCAGGACAAATGAAGTCCAAACCAAATGCATCTATATATCAACTAGAAAGAAATGCTAGCTGTTCAGAATGCTCTGACAGCCTTCAAGGACTTACTTCATCCAGGACAACTACTGATAATGACGGACAACACCACAGTTATGTGGTACATAAACAAGCAGGGGGGAGGTGCCCATTCCTACCCCCTTTACAGACTAGCCATGGCCTTGTGGAACACAGCCTTGACTTACCAAATACACCTTCAAGCTCAATTCCTGCCAGGAAAACAAAATACTCTGGCAGACAACCTAAGCAGAAATCTTATGGACACGCACGAATGGAAACTGGATCCACAAGTCATCAGCATGTTAACACAGAAATGGGGAAGTCCAGACATAGATCTGTTTGCCTCCTCCCAAAACTATCAGTTGGACAAATTTTGCACAAGAACTCATCACAAAAAAGCATGGAAAGTGGATGCTGTATCCTTCAGCTGGAAAAACCTATCAGTCTATGCCTTTCCTCCTCTGCCTCCACTCTCCAAGGTCTTACTAAAAGTCAGACAGGAAAAAACAAAAATGATTCTAATTGCTCTGGACTGGCCTTGCCAAAACTGGTACCCGCTTCTAAGGAATATGTCACACCTTCCTCTGTGGTACTTGCCTAAAAACCTCATCTATTGTCCCACTAGAACTATCAAATTCCGCACACTCAGCTCCAAACTCTGAATCTTGCAGCATGGCTAATCAACTAATTATTCAAACCACATCTCTCAGTAAACCTGTGATGGATGTCATTTTGGAAGCCAGAAGACCTAGTACTAGAAAATCTTATGCTGATAAATGGAAGAGATTCTGTGCTTGGAACCAAGCACAAGGAATAGACACAGCAAAGCCCAATATTCCTCAGATTTTACAATACTTAACTGAGATGCTTGACAAGGGCCTATCTTTTTCTTCAATAAAAATCCATCATTACAACACAGAGCCTCCCCTCTTTTCTCATCCACTGCTAAAACAGTATCTCGGAGGGGCCAAAATTTAAGGCCTCCCAGGAGAGCGCCAACTCCTGCATGGGACCTCAATTTTGTGCTGGGAAAACTCACCTTGCCTCCTTTTGAACCAGCAGCTACTGCGGATATAAAATTTATTTTGTGGAAGACAGCGTTTCTTTTGGCAGTCACTTTAGCTAGAAGGGTTTCAGAACTACAGGCTCTCATGGCTTTGGAGCCTTTCATTATTTTTTACCCAGACAGGGTGGCCCTCAGGACCAATCCTTCTTTTATGCCTATGGTGGTATCCAGTGTGGCTCTTAACCAGACCATTCACCTGCCAACTTGTTTCCCAAATCCGCAGATTCTGCATTCATTTGATGTACACAGACAACTAAGATTCTACTTAAAGAGGACAAAATCTCTAAGAAAGTCTGAGCAACTACTGGTAGAATTTGCTGTAGGATCAGAGGGGAAGGCTATATCAAAGCAGCTTATTTCTAAATGGATAAGCCATTGCATTAGTTTCTGCTACTTGCACCATGGTAAACCTGTGCCCAAGGGGATCAGATCCCATTCCACCAGGGCTACCTCTACTTCAGCAGCTTTTCTCAGAGGGGTCCCTACCAGAGACATCCTAGAAGCTGCTACTTGGAGATCAGTTCATACATTCACAAAGCATTGTAATTTATCTCTCTTCTCTAAATCCAGGGCAGGCTTTGTGACTGCAGTCCTGCGGGGCCTTATAGCTGCTCCCTAAGGCTGTTTAGTTCCATCCTCCCATCCGTAGCTTTGAGATTCTATCCAAATGTAATGACTGCAACAGTGAAACGCGAAGAACATAGTACAGTTGTGTACACTTACCATAAATGTAGATGTTCGAGTGTATTCACTGTTGCAGTCCAGGTTACCCACCCGCCAGCCCCCTTTCTATACCTTTTCTTTCCTTCACTATACTCAGAAGTCTTTGTGGTGTATTTGCTTTTAGTTGAAGGTAACTTTTATGTTTCTAAGGTGCATTTATATATTTACAATTTATATATATATTTTTGCTCCCAATTTTGGGGGGCACCTGATATCTGGGGCAAGAAAAACTGATTAAAATGGCGTCGGCTGCATGTTTTATACCCCTGATGACATGACGTCATGGAAGAGGAGACAGCAACTGGCGCAGGACCCAAGACTTTGTTATTCAGGCCGACTGAGGGCAACCTGCCAGCAGATTACCCAAATGTAATGACTGGAACATTGAATACACTCGAACATCTACATTTATGGTAAGTGTACACAACTGTACTTTGTGAGATAGAAAGTTTGCCCTTTTTTAACTGCATGCGAGACATATTTGTTAGACTTTTTGTGGTAGAATTAATGTGCTAAAGAATGCAGTAAAAGTAACATGATTGATCTAGGTTGCTGAAAGTATGACCTGTATATCATTTTGTGACTAGGGTATGCTTAGTATCTGACTATTTTCCTGTTTGTGAAAAGTACAGTTGTGTAATTTAACTTAACAGTAAATGTTCAGGTTGGTCACTGTTGCAGTAATCCATAGCTGTATGGAACAAATCCTGACAAGGATATCAGATTTCCAGTCAGCAAAATAATTTTGGGCACCTTCCAAATACTATGCATCCACCCGAAGCAAATCAGTTTGTGTTGGTATATGAGGGATGCTCAGGCTTGCCAACTATCAGAACTTTCTTATCCTAAAGGGGGAGGCTGATGCCTAACACTCATGACTAAAAATTATGTCAGAATATTCAAAGTAATGTGACAGGGACCCCATCTTGAAAGTAGAAAACAAGACAAAAAAGGGTGTGTGTTTTAGTACTGCAACAGTGATCTCTACAAAGATCTTCTGTTACGGTAAGTTAACTTATACAACTGTACTGCGTTCATTATTAGGGCGCTGCTGCAGTAGCTATTTAGCCATATGGGACAACTTCCAAATCCTAGGAAGAAAGGGTGGGGTGATAAGGGCCGGAATCTAGGAGACCCTAGAGAATAGCTTGTAGATAGCTGTAGCAAATCCTGTTCTCGCTCTGAAATATTAATCAGTTTTATAGTGCCAACTTTAAGTGTGTACTCAGAACCAGTAAGCTGTCTCTAGAATGGCTCTGGAGTCTACCACTTTCCAAAATGTCTCAGAAGTAGCCGTAACTCTAGTAGAGTGAGCCTTGACATTATCTGGTGGACTTTTGCCAGTTTTAAGTAACAGAAATGAATAGCCTTAGACTGCCATCTGGAGATGGGTTACTTAGAAACCAGCCATCTGGTTTTCTTGTAATCAAAGGAAAGAAAAAGTTTATTAGATTTTTTTAATCTTTTGTCCAGTCCAAGTAAAATCTGAGTTGTCTGTGGACATCTAAGGTATGAATAATTGTGTATCCCCTGTATTTGGATTCAGGAAAAACACAGAGTGCTGAATAGTCTTTTTTAAAGTACGTTCAGAAACAACCTTGGGCATAAAAGCAGGGTTGCTTCTAAGACCCACCCTGTCTTTATAGGATATCAAAAAGGGTTGAATAAACATGAGAGCCTGTAATTCTAGCAGACATCAGAGCAGTGTGCAAACAAGTCTTCCATGAAAAAAATGGGGAAGAACTGGCAGCTAGTTCAAAAGGAAAAATACTTCTTCAAAACAAGATTTAGATCCCAGGAAGGTGCTATCTGTGTTAATATCCTTTCAAAAATGATTTAACCTAAATTAAAGAAAGGGGGTGAATACACTTGCAAACAGGCAGAAATGGCCAGAAGGTGTACCTTGATGGAACTGTGTGCAAAGCCTGACTTCAGCAATTCACACAGGTACTGGAGAAACAGCAGAGTCCCCACATTTGATGGATATTGGCCTCTCTTATAGCATCAACTACAAAATATCTTCCATTTGGCCAAGTATGATTTCCTAGTAGCAGGTTTCCTTGCATGCTGTAAAGCCAGTTGTATGTCATCAGGAAAAAAGGTACCTAAATATGATCAAAGAGATATTCATGCATTCAGATGAAGATTGAAAATATTGGGGTGCCTAAATATGATCAAAAACCTATCCTCCATGCATTCAGATGGAGATTGAAAATGTTGGGGTGGATGAAAGATCCCTTGTCCTGTGTGAGCAAGTCCAGTCTGAGAGAGTTTTTGGTAAATAAACGGCCATGACAAGCTGCATGAGAAAGAAGAATAAATGGTGTTCAACATTTAAGTCACTGTTGCAGTTGCCTAAGCTGTATGGTTATATCCTGCCAAGGATATGGCCACCAGCCAGCTTTCAAAGCTTCAGGGTACCTTCCATGCACCCTAACTATTCTGAGGCTTGAGGATAGACACATAAAGCAGTGGTCAGGACACCAAGGCTTCAAAGCCTTCTTGCTGCCTCAGTGTGTGCCTTCTGTGGGCTTCGTGGATGACAGTCTGCTTGCAATTGTTCAAAACTGGCCAGATAAGTACCCTTCTGGGGAACACCTTCCATGACATCATTTTACTGAGGAAAAAACTTTTTTTTTTTTCCCGGTACAGTTATATATTTTATGCTAGGAAATATTTTTGTTATGGACTGACTTATCTGGTAAAGAGACTGGAAAGCTTGTGTGAAAAAAAAACTATATACAATGTGTTTTTATTTATTTTTCTACATTTCTATGTGGAATATTTTGGCAAGGGGCAAGATATTGCACTTTTGGGGACTGTTTCCGAAACGTTCAGTCAGGAGGTTTACTGACTTACTCAAACACTGCTGTCTACCTTTCAAGATTCCTGCTTTGCTTAATGAAGGAGAAATTGTCAGTGTCCTGAGTTCTTCCTTCTCTCAATCACAAGAAGAAAATGTCTTGGGAGTCTTTGGGTGTCAAGCTGGTTCTCACAATGCCTCAGCCACCAGTGGGTAACTGTGTTGTGTCCAGACTTGGTTCCTTGGACCACTCATTGTTGTCTCAGTCCCTCTAATGTAGCTCCTTGGGAAACCACTAAGGACTGAGACTTAGACATGTCCTTTGCAGCTCAAACGTTGTCCTCATCAGGCAAGGAGAGCCACTCTTGCTGGTCTTGGGAGAAATAGCAGATAAAGTCTTATTGCATAGCCATGCTAAGGTACCCGATTCCCTAGCTAGTATCCCTGACAATGACCACTATTTTGGCAGGGTAGTCTCCCAGGAAAAGAAAGGAAAAAGTTTGTTTCTTTAATTGTGGACAGGGAAGACTTGCTAGAATTTAGATGTTGCAGTTATTTCCTTATCAAAGGCATCTGTTGCTAAGCATGTCATGAATACTAACCCCATTCCCTCTGACAAGAATGGGAAAGCTTTTGATAAATTTGGGAAGAAAGTTCATCTTGTGTTATTTTAACCTTCAGAATTCTAAACTGCCAGGCTTACATGTTAAAGTTTTAATAAAACAAAGTAAATCACAGCATCCAGTACACTCAAAACTGACTTGGTGCTTTCACCCAAAATAGGGCATCCTCAGAGTCAGTTGAAAAATGTTAAACAGTCCTTTATATTTCAAATTCAAATAACATTTTAACCAATAAGCACCACCATGTAATTATAATAATCAATTGTCCTGGGAGTTAACTCTTAATAGTATTTCAAAAGTTGCATTTATCAAATAATTCACCACACAAAAACTTAACCAAGTTTTCATTGCATACATGTGTCAAAAAGTCTTTCCTGTAAAAGATCCTTTAATATTTCCCTGTTGCAAAATTGTGATGTTTCAAATACTTAAAGCTTTATGTTTTAATATACATGTCATAGATAGTTGTATTGGCTTCTAATCTAATCTGCCATATACATTCCCTAACTTCAAGCATATTTTTGTAGTCTCCACCAAGATCTTTTGTGTATAATCTGTCAATGACAAAAAATATGAATTTTTTAAAAATTCATACAGTCCTTACTATGAACAAATAAAAAAATTAGTTGACTTTTTATTTTTTATATCCCTGACATGTTCCAGTATCCTCTGCCTTATTTTTGTTGTAGTCATTCCAACGTAAAACACTGGACATGATAAACATGTGGCCACATAAATTACCATGTTCGTGTTGCAATTACAATAACCTGGACACGTCAGGGACCTTTTGTAATTCCCAATTTGAACATAAGGACCATCGTTAATGAATTTGCAAGCTTTACAATTTCCACATTTAGCCATCCTAGCTGTTTTTTGACTGGTAGGTTTTGGTATTTTCTCCAAAAGCTCCTTAATATTAACACCCGTACTGTTTATAAATTTTGGACCATCACCTAATGTATTTAACATGGCTGCAGGAAATATATTGTGCCATCCTACCTCAATAACTTCCTTCAGTTTAGCAGACATATTGTTGTATTGCAACACCATACCTGTTTGGGTATCTTTCCATTTCAGTTGTTTGTGATTTTGTTGGTGACCAGGGACCTTTTCTGCTTCCCTTGCATTATCTAATAAAATTGGTTTAAAGTCTGTCCCCCTCCTTTGAATAATATCAGATTTAATTGATGTTAATAAATCCATGGGGTAACCTCTTTCTCCAAATAAACCTATTAGCATCTCAATTTCTTCAAAAAATACACTGTCTTCACTTACTATACAAGATGCCCTAATAAACTGACCTTTTACCACGTTTTTCTTAACGTAGTATGGGTGGCAACTCTTGTAATGTAAAAAGGTGTTACTGTATGTCTTTTTCCTAAATAAACTTGATTCTATTTTTCCTTCACTGATGTATAAATGTAAATCCAAGAAATCAATGGAGCTCTTCTCAACTTTACTAGTGAACTTCAAAAAAGTTGTAGTGTGATTAAGGTAAGTTATAAATTCCTCCAGCTCTTCTCTTGAACCCTTCCAAAAGAATTGTATGTCGTCTAGGAACCTTAGGTAAATAATCATATTAGATGCATAAGTTGACATCAACACATGTTGTTCCTCCCAATCGTCTAGAACCAAGTTAGCATAAATGGGAGCGCATCTGGCTCCCATTGCTACTCCCGTACACTGTTTATAAAATTCACCTTCAAACTGAATATAATTGTTTTCTAGGACAATCTGCATTAAGTCAACTAACAAACTTCTTTTTACGTGGTGGATTTTACTGTGTTTTTCCAGGCTTCTAGAAAAATGTTCCAAACCTACATCATGAGGTATTACAGAAAATAAATTTACTATGTCAAATGTGACAAACCAAAAATCCTCCAAAGCGGTGTTTTGCAGAGTCCTTAAACAATCCAAACAGTGCCATGAATCCTTTAGTATGTGTGGTATATGGTCAAGGGTGTGCTTACTGACAGTATCAATGTATGCAGCCAGGGGTTCTGTTTTTGATCCCCTGGCTGCCACAATTGGTCTAAATGGTGGGTTTCCAATGTCTTTATGTATCTTGGGTATACCGAACATATTGGGCATAACCGGATGTTCGACTGTCAAAAAAATATGTTCGTCATGATCAATTATTCCTTCACAAAGGAAATCATAAATTTGCCAGTCAATCTTTGTGTATGCCCTCTGAACCTCAAATTTAGACACCACATCATAGGTGTCAGAATCATGTAATATGTTCTGCATATTCCACGTGTAATCCAAATTTGACATAACTACACCACCACCCTTATCTGGTTTCATCACTGTGTATTGACTGTTCGTCGAAAGTTCCTTTAAACAGAATTCTTCTGCAGCTGTCAAATTTTTGTTGTTAGTATACACCCTTGTTTCAATCATTCTTCTCATTTAGGAGATACATAAACGTTCAAAAGCTAATACCAGAGGATTATATGGTGGAATAAACACACTACTCCTCTTAACTGTTATACTTTGCTTTTCCTTTTCTATAATAGATTTATTCATAAAATATAATTTTAGATTTAGTTGTCTTGTATACAATTTCAGGTTAATAATAACCTTACTTATGTCGTGTTTAAAGTCAGGTACATACGTAAATCCTTTTTCAATAAACTTAAATGACTATCAGAGATATTTAAATCTGAATAATTGTATATGCTAAAGGATCCATCACCAATAATAATTGGTCCTTCATAATCTCCCTTATTAGTATGTAGACTAAGGGAAACTACCAGTGGGTCATTGGGTTCCTTGTCAGGTGCAACTTCAACTGTGGATTCCGTAGTAGACAGTGCCCATTCATTGTAAAAAGAGCTGTAATCAATGTTTATTGATAATCCCAAACCTTTTACCTGTGGTGCCAATTCCTGTTGGAATTTTCTCCTTTGACCCTCACCTCTCCAATTGCCTCTCCTTTGAAAGTTGAATGTTGTTGGTCCGGTTCCTTAACCGGTTGAACCGCCTTAAGGGGAGTGGGTTTTCTAAAAAAAAGTTCCCTCGTCTATGTCCTCATGAGTGATTTCAACCTCCCCTACCTCCGTCTGGAGTGTCTCCCTTCTTGTGTCTGGTTCTCTATGCCCTTCCTCTGTTTTCGGCTTAGGGTAAGCCTTTTTCTCTTTGTATTCGTTGGTATCCCTTAAAATTTTCCTTTGCTTTCTTTCCATACTTGTTTTAACAAACTTGTCTAGATCTATCTTTATCTTCTCAAACCTATGCCTATAACTGTCAAATAAATCATTGGTAATGCTTTGAGTACAATCAAATCATTCTTTATGTTGACAAGTTTGCTAATGTTGTCCCTGATAATGATTCTCATCAGATCAAATCCTGTCCTATCAAATAATTCAAGCATATTACCATAAGCTTCTGAATTAGCCTCGATACCCATGGGAATCCTAAAAACCCTAAGACCTCTTGGTACCTGGTTAAGCTCAATTAAATGTTCCAAAAAGACATTATCCATTTGTCAATAAGATATCCGCCACGGAATCCAGACACAAAACGGAAGTTGTTTCAAAATGTAAAAATCTTTTATTCCAAACGAAAACAAGAAGAGTATCCACAAGCGCTTTCACTTGGATGTTCCAAGCTTTATCAAGTAGTTTTAATGTTCCAGAACAACTGTTTAAATAGTTGGTAGGCTCTAATTAAGCCAAAAAACTTGTACTTAATTAACCAATTGTCATTAATAATTAAAACTCTTGTAAACCAATAATGTTAAGTTGTCTATCTCGCCTTCATTCTTGCTGGATGGGTTCGGAGCCGACCTCGGCTCTGACTCGGCCACTCTAAAAGCTCGAGAGTTGGTTCCACCGGCTCGAGGCTCCCCTTATATCTCACAATGCTAGGCGAGTTACCCCAGATCTCGCTTTGCCGCTACAGCTTGAGGTTGGTTGCTTCTACCGGTTCCTGGTGAGTGTTAGCTTTTATACTAAAAGTTATTCTTTTTCCCTTTTACCTTAATTCTTCACAAATTAGTGTAGAATATAGTTTTTATCCCGACCCTATTTTTCCCGTTTCTTTTAAAAGAACCGCTGGTTCTTCCCTTGGCCTTTGGCCTTCCTTCCTTAGGGTGTGTTTGTGCTTAATTTCTAATTTTTGACTAAAATTGTTAATTATTTTACTATTAATAATTTTTCTGACAGGGTATAACTGTGTGTTTGGTGTGTGTTAGTGTACTCCTGTCAGTTAGGATAATGTCAAAGGAAGCAAAGGTCTCTGGATTCAAGAAGTGTGATGCGTGCTGTCAGAAAATGTCTCTGACAGACGCTCACACTTCTTGTGTCTACTGTCTGGGTTTGCACCTGCAGGACTCCTGTGCTGTGTGCCATGGCTTCAGCCCCAGGGTCCTGCAGGAGAGAAAAACAAGTTAATTTTGAGAGGCTTGTTAAAACCAGAGGATTCCCTGTCAGTTTCAACAGGGAAGCCCTCTAAGGCATCGAGGTCTTGGCTCCGGCTTCTGAGCCGAGACCTCAGGTTGTTCAACCTTTGCCTTTATCGGCTCGGCTGGAGCCGATAAGACTCAGTCCACAGTTTCTGTGGCTTCGGCTCGGCCGGAGCCGAGGTTATCGAGTACCGTGTCGGCTCCGACAAGATCTTCGGAGCCGACAACCAGAAAGAGGTCTAGGTCACCTTCTCTTGGCTCCATTCATTCGGCTCCAGGATCTCCCCTGCTGTCTGAACGGCCAAAGGTCTCATTCCTCTAGGTCATCGAGGCTTTCCGATCATGACCTTCAGAGGGTGGTGAGTCGACTACTTAAGTCCGAGGCACTTGCCCAGATGCTTCAGAGCCCGACTCATCAGTCGGTGCCTGCCCCGTCCATCAACTCTTTCCTCCTTCGACTCTTTTGAGTTCGGGCGGGTCGTCGGAACCGAGACTGTGGTCACCGGGCCGAGACAATTGTCTTCGGCTCCGTCGTCGGCTCCGTTTTCTTCCGTGGAGGAATCTCAGCGCGGACTTCCCTCGTCGGCTCGAGGGGTGAGTGGCATCGGACCCTTGTCCGACCCCCTCTCCCTCTCGGTGCCCGGCGCTGGTGAGTTCGGCTCCGACATCGGCCGGAGCCATCACTGTCGGTGCCGAGGGGTCCTTAGCTCCTCGGGCGGGGACCTCTGGCTCTGCCTGACAGGGGTGCTGAGGTCATGCGGAGTGTGTTAGAGCCTGGCTCTACTCCACAGTCGGCTCCGTCAGCCCCTCCCTCTATGCTGCCTCAGGGTAAGTCGACTCACTCCCTCATCCCGGACCGCAGAGAGCCAGCTCCTCAGGAGTCCCCTTTGGGATTTCATCCTCTTCGAGGCCTCTCCTGATTTGGCAGAAGAGCCCTCGGAAGAGGAAGTGCAAGAGGAAGCACATTGACTCACCTGAGTCTATCACGCCGGACACAGATCTGGATGATTCTGAGGGTTCCCCGTTCCCCTTCTGAAGATGTCTCATTTGCAGACATTCTGGAGATCCTTAAACAGAGGGGAAATTGGCCAGCCCTCAACCCTTCAGAGGACGAATCTGTGTATCTTGAGGCGTTTGGCTCTCGTCCCTCCACCTCCTGGGTGTCCCCCTTGACCCCCTCATGCAGGTGGTTGCAAAAGGCATGGGCGGCTCCTGATTCAGTGGACCCCACTCCCAGGAGACCCTCCAAATTCATCACAGCTCCATCAGACAAGCAATTTTTATCAAAAGGAGTTTCTGTGGATGCTATGGTGGTAGCTGCCGCCACAAAGAAGGAACTGGCTGATCCTTCAGTGCCTGTCCATCCACCTAACAAGGAATCTAGGTCCATGGATAGGTGGAAGCGGATGTTCTCCTCAGCGACTTTTACCATGCGTGCTGAATTACCTGTGCCATTTCACTCGTCTTCAAAGGGACTTGGTCAAGGAAGCGAGTGAGATGTTGAAGGACCCTACAGCTGCGGGTTCCAAGAAAAATGAACACGCAGCTAGCTATCCTTAATTCCATTTCCAACTCCTCCATGCGCCTCCTCTCTTATGCGGCCGATGGAGCGAGCAGAGCCGCAGGAACAGGGTAGCCTTACGTAGGCACGCCTGGATGCGGCTATGCAACTTTGCGGAACCTTTCAAGGCGTCTTTCACGAACTCCCCTTTTGATGGATCATCCTTTTGGTCCTCAAGTGAAAGAAACCCTGACTAGGTGCGAGACTGATGGCAAGACCCTTTCTGCCGTCGGAGTCCGTTTTTCGACTCCTTCTAGGCCTTACCCCAAAGGCCAGAAGGGTGGAAAGATGTGGTTCCGTAAACAATCTCAAGGGACTTCGCCTGACGCACAGAGTCGTTTTCCTACCAGAGGCAGAGGCGGGAATAACAATGGTAGACGTCGCCCTAGGGGCAGGGGTCCGCAGAACCAGGGCAATCGGGAAGCCTTTCCTGACAAGCCTTTTCAGCATCCCTGAGGTGTTGCCCGACTGCCCATCTTCGAAGCCTGGCTATCCTTGACACAAGACAAATGGGTACAGTCCATCATTTCCGAAGGTTATTCCATCCCCTTTCTTCGTTTTCCAAATCAGTCAAAAAAATCCCTTCCAGATGTTCCACCCGCTCAAAGGGATATAGCAGCTTTGGAAATTTCAAAATTGCTTTCAAAAAGAGCTATTCAGCCAGTGCCAGCAGACCAACAAGGATCCGGAATCTACTCAAGGTTCTTTTTAGTTCCAAAGAAAACAGGGGACTGGAGACCAATTTTGGATCTCAGTATCTTGAACAGATCGGTCAAGAAAACAAGATTTCGGATGGTCACGCTGCAATCCATTCTTCCCTATTGGGAAAAGGAAACTGGATGTGCTCTATAGACCTTCAGGACGCGTACTATCACATAAAATGAACAGGCGCTCCAGAAGATTCCTCCGCTTCAGGCTGGGAACCAGTCATTTTCAATTCAGGGCCCTGCCCTTTGGTCTCACCACTGCCCCGGTGTTTACCAAATGCATGGCAGTGGTAGCTTCTCACCTGAGACGACAAGGATTCCAGGTGTTTCCATATTTGGACGACTGGCTCCTCACAGCTCCCACCAAGCATCTCCTTCTGATGGCCAGAGATTACACTTTTCGTCTGTCAAAAACTGGGTATCTCAATAAATTGCGAAAAGTCTGTTTTGTCGCCTTGTCGTACTATTACCTACATAGGCAAATTTAGATACTGTAAACATGTCTGCAACACTAACGAACCAAAGGATATCAGACATTCAAAATTGGTGTCACTTCTTCTCAACAACAACAGAGCCAAAGCCAGGTTAGTTCTAAAGGTGTTGGGAATCATGGCAGCGCCATACCTCTCCTCCCATTGGCCAGATACCACATGCGGATCCTTCAGTGGATGCTCTTTCTCAATGGTCATACCAGGAACTTCCAATGTCTCACACCATTATGATCACGGCGTGCAAAAGCATCTCATGTGGTGGATGTCTTCCCCAGCTCCTGTTGGGGAGACCATTTGTTCCACCTCCTCCGGTTGCTACTCTGACAACGGATGCCTCCCTGATCGGGTGGGGGCATTATCAGGGCAGGACAGTCCAGGGCACATGGCAACCAAACGAATGCCACTTGCACATAAATGTTCTGGAGATGAGAGCAGTGCTTTTAGCGTTGCAAGCCCTTCAAGACTCTCTTCCCTTGGGAACGATTGCAATCCAGACAGACAATATGTCTGTAGTGTGGTACATCAACAAACAAGGCGGAACCAGATCATACCCCTGTGTCGAGAAGCACTCAGACTGTGGCAATGGGCGATTTCTTCTCAGCGTTTCTGATAGCAACGCACATCCCGGAAGTCCAATCACATTGCGGACAAGTTGAGCAGAGCTATTCTCATGCCTCACGAGTGGTCTCTGAAAGACTCTGTAGTGAGAGATATTTCTCAAGTGGGGTCAGCCTTGCTGCGATCTTTTTGCTACTCCCCAAAACAGCAAGTGCAGAGAATACTTCACTCTATTCCCTTTACCAGGCCAACCCAGCAGGGACGCGCTAGTCCAAGTTTGGCCCGGGGACTTCTGTATGCATTTCCTCCTTTCCCACTGATCTCTCAAGTAATACAGAAAGCTATCGCTCAGAAGGCCTCATTGATCCTCATTGCTCCTTACTGGCCTCGACAAGTGTGGTTCCCCTTTCTACATCGATTTCTTTTGAGCGACCGTGGAATCTGGACCTAGTTCCAGATCTTTTGATCCATCAGTCGGGTCAGTTTCATCGCTCCCTCCCCTCTCTGAACCTCACTGCTTGGTTCCTCCACTTCCAACCGTAGCCAGGCTTCCTCAATTATCTCACTCTGTTAGAGATATTTTGATAGCTTCCCATAAATCTTCCACTCGAAAGATTTATTTGAGTAAGTGGAAACGCTTCTCATATTGGGCACAAGGAAAGGACATAGATCCTTTCTCCGCTTCCATCCAACTAGTCCTTGATTTTCTTGCTGAACTCTTCCATGCAGGTTCATCTCCATCTACTCTTAAGGTTCAATTGGCAGCTATTTCTAATTTCCATGTGGGTATTTCTGAATCTGCCCTAATGTCCCACAAACTCTGCAAAGCCTTTGTGAAAGGAGTTTTTCTTCTCAGACCTCCTGTAAGAAATCCTCCTTCTCCTTGGGACCTAAATTTAGTTCTTGCTTCTTTGATTCTTTCCCCTTTCGAACCTGCAGCTTCATGTTCCTTAAAGTTATTATCATGGAAAACTCTCTTTCTGGTGGCTATCACATCAGCTAGAAGAATTTCAGAACTTCAAGCACTCAGTTGTCGTTCTCCTTACCTTGTGTTCCATAAGGACAGAGTTTCCTTACGAACTAACCCGTCCTTTTTGCCTAAGGTGGTTTCAACATCAAATCTAAACCAATGCATTGACCTCCCTGTCTTTTTCCGGAGTATTCAAATAGGTCTGAACAAAAATTACACTGCCTGGATGTTCATCGTCAATTAGGGTACTACTTGGACAGGACAAACAATTCAGAAAATCTGATCAGCTGTTTGTCTCCTATGAAAGCAGAAAGGGACTTCCAGTTTCAAAGGTATCTTTATCCAGATGGCTAACATCTCTGATTACCCTTGTTTATGAGATTAGACACCAAAAACTGCCTAATAAACCTAAAGCCCGTTCCACCAGAGCTTTGGCTACTTCTCTAGCCTTCCAAGACAGACTGCCTATTGACACCATTTGTGCAGCGGCTACTTGGGGTACTCCTCACACTTTTATTTCCCATTATAAGTTGGAATTAGCTTCTAGGCATAGAGCTAATTTTGGTTCCACTGTTCTCAGGAGTCTGTTCCGTTAGGCCACCCGGGACAAAGTGCTAGGGGTCCCATCCAGCAAGAATGAAGATAGACAACTTAACATATAGAAGTTATGTTCTTACCATAACGTTCCATGTTAGTTGTCTTCTTCTCGCCTTCTTCTTGTCCCCACCCTCCTTCCCCTGGCCTGGACAGACCTAGAGGAGTTGTGATCGTGACCTCTCTTTCTACCACCTCTTTCTTAGTCATATGCTATTATGCATATTTTCTTGTTTCAGGATATAGGTCACCCTTTTCTTCCTGCTGTTAGAGGTGGATTCTGTTTCACAGTTTTACTGTTTTGATATAAGCTGGGTTAGCTTACAAACGAGATCTGAGGTAACTCTCGCCTAGCATTGTGGGATATAAGGGGAGCCTCGAGCCGGTGGAACCAACTCTCGAGCTTTTAGAGTGGCGAGGTCGAGGTCGGCTCGAACCCATCCAGCAAGAAGAAGGCGAGAAGAAGACAACTAACATGGAACGTTATGGTAAGAACATAACTTCTATTTAAGCACTAAAATTCAGCTACCATTGCTGTTTACTATATGCTGCACACAAATTCTGCAGTTTATCATTTGTTTAAATACAAATCAGTGCATATAGATGTCATTACAAAACACAATGTTTCTTTACCAGACTATAATCTACCTGCTACAACACAAGTTTGTAGAAAATTTATTAGAATGGTGATATACATTCTACATTTTTACATTTTACATTTTAATTGGTAAGACAAATTAATGGTAACAAGAGAAAATTACATATAAAAAAAAGGGGGGGGGGTTGGGAGGGTTAGAAAACACACAATGTGTAACACTTGTTTTATTTATGTTTTTAAGACAAATACATCTAAAAGGCACTGAACAGGTTTAAATTCAAAATACAGTTTAAAGAAACATTGTGTTTTGTAATGACATCTATATGCCATTGTATTTAAACATGTATTTAAACAAATGATAAACTGCAGAATTTGTGTGCAGCATATAGTAAACAGCAATGGTAGCTGAATTTTAGTGCTTAATATTGGTTTACAAGAGTTTTAATTATTAATGACAATTGGTTAATTAAGTACAAGTTTTTTGGCTTAATTAGAGCCTACCAACTATTTAAACAGTTGTTCTGGAACATTAAAACTACTTGATAAAGCTTGGAACATCCAAGTGAAAGCGCTTGTGGATACTCTTCTTGTTTTCGTTTGGAATAAAAGATTTTTACATTTTGAAACAACTTCCGTTTTGTGTCTGGATTCCGTGGCGGATATCTTATTTGCTTCTTGGTCTGTGGTTCTACATTTGGTTTTGCCGACATTATCCATTTGTAAAGATTTGTATTTTTTAGCTAATTTTTCAAACTTTAATAACTGTGAATTGTGTCCCACGATCAGAATCCTGTGTTGTCCCCGAGTCACCTAAAACAGGTGGTATTAAAAAATCTTCCATATCAAATAGTGCTATCCCTGTTCTACTCATTCTATTAACTTCTCCCATTCTGTCACTATTAGTGTTGTTATCTTCACCTCTTGGTAAACCTGTGTTATGATTTCTATCCCTGCTAGTGCCTGGTGGAGTATGTAATGTAAATAAGTCAGCTTGCGAACTAGTAATACTATATTCCTTGTCTTTTTCTTTATCTTTATTTCCCTGCAACAAAGAAATGATTTGTCTAGATATATCTAGATATTGGATCATAAGTTGCTCCATATTTGTGATGGTATAGATATATTGTAACTAAATTTAGATTAATAGATCAACTACGTATTTGAAGTGCATTAGGGCATCCTCTTGCTTAATTAACTCAGTCTAGTACTTAAATAAATACAGTGACACCTTTAGCCATATGACCAAAAACAGTTTAACTCCAAATCCTAATGTTGTGTTTCAAATCCACCCTTGTCATGAAAAATAATTAGTATAATAAAGTTAAACTTTTAATATTTTTAATGTTTAATCAGTTTCAACTTTTCTGGAACTCAAAATAGTTCCACTGACATAAAACAAGAGTCAACTCTCAAAATATCATAACAGAAAATTAATCAAAAATTGGGTGCTTGAAAACTAGGTGTTGCCTCTAGAATGTATTTCAGCAACTGTATGATGTAGGGTGTATAATACCTTAATCAAAGGTCGGCTAAACCTAATAATTCCAAGTATACCATAAGAAATACAAAGTAAATTAAATAAAACCAATCCTAAATATAAGGTGTACTTTGTTCGTCCTACATATAAAATATACTTTGTCAACCTAAATACCAATACAACAATCAATTTTCAAAAAATAAATAAAAATGAATAAAAAATTATAACAATAAGACCAGGTGTTGCCTCTCCAAATATAATTAGTGTATATATTTAGTTACTTTTACTCTAGTTGCAAAAGGTACTAATGCAAAATTCACTATTATTGTGAAGTGCAAATCCAAAACTCAATATAAATGTACTGATTAACCTGGTAAAGTGCTGTTCAATTTGTAAACCCTAAACTAATATAACTGCACTTGGTTTAAAAAAACCTTAAACTAGTAACCTATAATAAGTACTAGTTTCATACTAAAATTGTGATTAATGAATATATCACAACTAATAACAGTGCATGTATATAAAACTTGTAAAAAAATGTATGAGCAATACCTAACCACAACAATTTCAAATCCATGCTTCTCTCCCATCTCTCCTCCAAGTGGGAATGTCCTTTACATGCTCCCACCTAAAACTCCCACACTACTAACTCCACACCTAAATCATCATTTCTTTGCCTACTTTAACTTAATTCAGAGATCTTGCTCAGAACACCTTTTCATAAATCTTTTGCATGCATGCCTCTGGCCTACCTTACTCATATTCTCAAACTTTCATTGTTTGTTTTTCTTATCCATTGTACCCATAATATTGTTTTCCTCTGTAATATTGTTAATTTGTCTCTATTCGTATGTATTTGTATGTCTGTTTGGGGCTTTTCCCCTCGGGTCTCCATTGAAAAAGGGTAATTCTTACCCAGCTGGACCAACCCGGTTAACAAATGCAAATAAATTAATAAATAAATAATTTGCACATCAATTTGTGTATGTCTCAAACGTGACCATCACTTCGTAAAGCACTGAAAAGTCATTAAATGTTTCTCAGTACAATTGTTTAAACTTTACGAAGAAGCCTTTAACCTGTATCAGAATGTGAAATACTTTTTAGTCTTTTAAAACATAAAAGAACTTAACCTCTTAACGAAAATGTTAAACATTGATTCGTTGACCATATAAAATAAATCAACAGTTAATGAAGTTAGATAATTCCTATAAAACCAAGTAACCAGCTTCTGTTGTAAAACGTACAGCTTGTATAATAGATGAAAAACCATGTGCTAAACTAATGAACAATATAATCAATGCCAATACAAGAGAAAATTGTAGTTAACACATCATATGAATTAAATAAACAATCAAAACCTAAATGAACAAAGTATACCTTATATTTAGGATTGGTTAAATTTAATTTACTTTGTATTTCTTATGGTATACTTGGAATTATTAGGTTTAGTTGACCTTTGATTGAGGTATTATACACCATACGGGTGTTGAAATATATTCTAGAGGCAACACCTAGTTTCCAAGCACCCAATTTTTGATTAATTTTCTGTTATGATATTTTGAGAGTTGACTCTTGTTTTATGTCAGTGGGACTATTTTGGGTTCTAGTAAAGTTGAAACTGATTAAACATTAAAAATATTAAAAGTTCAACTTTATTATACTAATTTTTTTCATCACAAGGGTGGATTTGAAACAACATTAGGATTTGGAGTTAAACTGTTTTTGGTCATATGGCTAAAGGTGTCACTGTATTTATTTAAGTACTAGACTGAGTAAATTAAGCAAGAGGTTGTCCTAATACACTTCAAATATGTAGTTGATCTATTATTCTAAATTTAGTTGCAATATTTCTGTACCATCACAAATATGGAACAACTTATGATCAAATATCTAGATATATCTAGACAAATAATTTCTTTGTTGCAGAGAAATAAAGAAAAAGAAAAAGACAAGGAATATAGTATTACTAGTTCGTAAGCTGACTTATTTACATTATATACTCCACCGGGCACTAGCAGGGATAGAAATCATAACACAGGTTTACCAAGAGGTGAAGATGACAACACTAATAGTGACAGAATGGGAGAAGTTAATAGAATGAGTAGAACAGGGATAGCACTATTTGATATGGAAGATTATTTAATACCACCTGTTTTAGGTGACTCCTTGGGGAGGACACATGATTCTGATCGTGGGACACTTAATTCAGTTATTAAAGTTTGAAAAAATAGCTAAAAAATACAAATCTTTACAGATGGATAATATCTTTTTGGAACGTTCAGTTGAGCTTAACCAGGTACCAAGAGGTCTTAGGGTTTTTAGGATTCCCATGGGTATCAAGGGTAATTCAGAAGCTTATGGTAATATGCTTAAATTATTTGATAGGACAGGATTTGATCTGATGAGAAGTATTATCAGGGACAACATTAGCAAACTTGTCAACATAAAGAATGATTTGATTGCACTCAAAGTATTACCAATAATTTGTTATTTGACAGTTATAGGCATAGGTTTGAGAAGATAAAGATAGATCTAGACAAGTTTGTTAAGTATGGAAAGAAAGCAAAGGAAAAATTTAAGGGATACCAACGAATACAAAGAGAAAAAGGCTTAGCCTAAGCCGAAAACAGAGGAGGGGCATAGAGAACCAGACACAAGAAGGGAGACACTCCAGACGGAGGTAGGGGAGGTTGAAATCACTCATGAGGACATAGATGAGGGAACATTTTTTTTTTTAGAAAACCCACTCCCCTTAAGGCGGTCTGACCGGTTAAGGAACCGGGACCAACAACATTCTTTTTCAAACAAAAGACAACCCCACTGGCAGAACTTTCAAGGGAGAGGCAATTGGAGAGGTGGGGGTCAAAGGAGAAACAATTCCAACAACAATTTTAACCACAATTCCAACAGGAATTGGCACCACAGGTAGAAGGTTTGGGATTATCAATACACATTGATTACAACTCTTTATAATGAATGGGCACTGTCTGCTACGGACTCCACAGTTAAGGTTGCACCTGACAAGGAACCCAATGACCCACTGGTTGTTCCTTAGTCTAGATACTAATAAGGAAGATTATGAAGGACCAGTTATTATTGGCGATGGATCCTTTAGCATATACAATTATTTAGTTTTAAATATCTCTGATAGTCATTTAAGTTTATTGAAAAAAGGATTTACGTATGTACCTCACTTTAAACACGACATAAGTAAGATTATTATTAACCTGAAAGACAAGACAACTAAATCTAAAATTATATTTTATGAATAAATCTATTATAGAAAAGGAAAAGCAAAGTATAACAGTTAAGAGGAGTAGTGTGTTTATTCCACCACATAATCCTCTGGTATTAGCTTTTGAACGTTTATGTACCTCCCAATTGAGAAGAATGATTGAAACAAGGGTGTATACTGACAACAAAAATTTGACAGCTGCAGAAGAATTCTGTTTAAAGGAACTTTCAATGAATAGTCAATACAGAGTGATGAAACCAGATAAGGGTGGTGGTGTAGTTATTATGTCAAATTTGGATTACACGTGGAATATGCAGAACATATTACATGATTCTGACACCTATGATGTGGTGTCTAAATTTGAGGTTCAGAGGGCATACACAAAGAATGACTGGCAAATTTATGATTTCCTTTGTGAAGGAATAATTGATCATTACGAACATGTTTTTCTGACAGTCGAACATCTGGTTATGCCCAATATGTTCGGTATACCCAAGATACATAAAGACATTGGAAACCCACCATTTAGACCAATTGTGGCAGCCAGGGGATCAAAAACAGAATCCCTGGCTGCATACATTGATACTGTCAGTAAGCACACCCTTGACCATATACAACACATACTAAAGGATTCATGGCACTGTTTGGATTGTTTAAGGACTCTGCAAAACACCGCTTTGGAGGATTTTTGGTTTGTCACAGTTGACCTAGTAAATTTATTTTCGGTAATACATCATGATGTAGGTTTGGAACATTTTTCTAGAAGCTTGGAAAAACACAGTAAAATCCACCACGTAAAAAGAAGTTTGTTAGTTGACTTAATGCAGATTGTCCTAGAAAACAATTATATTCAGTTTGAAGGTGAATTTTATAAACAGTGTACGGGAGTAGCAATGGGAGCCAGATGCGCTCCCATTTATGCTAACTTGGGTCTAGCCGATTGGGAGGAACAACATGTGTTGATGTCAACTTATGCATCTAATATGATTATTTACCTAAGGTTCCTAGACGACATAATATTCTTATGGAAGGGTTCAAGAGAAGAGCTGGAGGAATTTATAACTTACCTTAATCACACTACAACTTTTTTGAAGTTCACTAGTAAGGTTGAGAAGAGCTCTGTTGATTTCTTGAATTTCCATTTATACACCAGAGAAGGAAAAATAGAATCAAGTTTATTTAGGAAAAGACATACAGTAACACCTTTTTACATTACGAGAGTTGCCACCCATACTACGTTAAGAAAAATGTAGTAAAAGGTCAGTTTATTAGGGCATCTCATATAGTAAGTGAAGACAGTGTATTTTTTGAAGAAATTGAGACGCTAATAGGTTTATTTGGAGAAAGAGGTTATTCCATGGATTTATTAAGATCAATTAAATCTGATATTATTCAAAGGAGGGGGACAGACTTTAAACCAATTTTATTAGATAATGCAAGGAAAGCAGAAAAGGTCCCTGGTCACCAACAAAATCACAAACAACTGAAATGGAAAGACACCCAAACAGGTATGGTGTTGCAATACAACAACATGTCTGCTAAATTGAAGGACGTTATTGAGGTAGGATGGCACAATATATTTCCTGCAGACATGTTAAATACATTAGCTGATGGTCCAAAATTTATAAACAGTAGGGGTGTTAATATTAAGCAGCTTTTGGAGAAAATACCAAAACCTACCAGTCAAAAACCAGCTAGGATGGCTAAATGTGGAAATTGTAAAGCCTGCAAATTCATTAACGATGGTCTTTATGTTCAAATTGAGAATTACAGAAGGTCCCTGACTTTATTGTAATTGCAACACGAACATGGTAATTTATGTGGCCACATGTTTATCATGTCCAGCGTTTTACGTTGGATTGACTACAAGAAAAATAAGGCAGAGGATACTGGAACACGTCAGGGATATAAAAAATAAAAAGTCAACTAATTCTTTATTTGTTCATAGTAAGGACTGTATGAATTTTAAAAAATTCATATTTTTTGTCATTGACAGATTATACACCAAAGATTTTGGTCGAAACTACAAAAATATGCTTGAAGTTAGGGAATGTATATGGCAGATTAGATTAGAAGCCAACTGCGGTGGTGGTGCTGCGGTAGCGTTGCCACCTCATAGCAAGACGTTGTCCCGTTCGATTCTCAGTTAGAGCGTCTTCTGTGTGGAGGCATACGTGAATGGGGCGTGCCTTCGTTGAAGGTTGTGCGTCAGGGCTGGTAACCTGGTACGTAAAAATCCACTACCAATCATTAGCGGACCAGAGTTCTGCTGTGGTGACCCCTAACCGGGAAAAAGCCGAAAGACACAAACAAACAAGACTTGGTATTAATGACACACTATGTATGACATGTATATTAAAACATAAAACTTTAAGTAGTTGAAATATCACAATTTTGCAACAGGGAAATATTAAAGGATCTTTTACAGGAAAGACTTTTTGACATGTATACAATGAAAACTTTTAAGTTTTTGTGTGGTGAATTTTTTGATAAATGCAACTTTTGAAATACTATTAAGAGTTAACTCCCAGGACAATTGATTATTATAATTACATCGTGGTGCTTATTGGTTAAAATGTTATTTGAATTTGAAATATAAAGGACTGTTTAACATTTTTCAACTGATTCTGAGGATGCCCTATTTTGGGTGAAAGCGCCAAGTCAGTTTTGAGTGTACTGGATGCTGTGATTTGCTTTGTTTTATTAAAGCTGTTTTGGTGATTTTACCCCTGCATCACCAGTTTTCTTTTTACAAGTTTCAAGTGTCAGCATTGGATGATCACATGTTAAAGTGTTTACTTGTTTCTGTTAAGAACACAAGAAAGATAAATGTTAACCTTCCCTCTTCAGAGGTTAAAACATCAATTCAATTCCTTAATTGTGTCTGCTTCTCAGGTTACCAGTCTTAAAAGTGGTTTTGGATTCTACTGATGCTGTATCCAGAGCTGTTGCTGCTAGTTCATTATAAGATGATTTGCTTGTTTACATTCTCAGAACTTACCAGAGGATATTAAACCTGAGATTTTAAATCCTCCCCTTTACAAAGATGTTCTGTTTGGTCCTTCTGCTGCTGAGGTCCTAGCAAGATTTGATTAAAGGGGGAAATTATTTAAAATGGTTACCTAAATCTTTCAACCCTCCTTTTCTAAATTTAGTAAAAAGTTTTATTTTAATTCAAGACCCTTTTTTCAAGAAGCAAAATAAGCAGTCTCTGCAAAGTTTAAACAAACAGGATTTCTTTAAAAAAAAAAAAAAAAAAAAAGGGTGAGGATACTCAAAAAAAGGGAGAGCCTCCCAAAACCAAGCATAGTCCAAAAAAGTCAGAATAACTAATTGCCCATTCAAGCTTCCTACCATAGCAATCATTTAAACATGTACCTCAGTCTAGGCCTTCATCTTCACCAGTGGTATCAAACTGAGACAAATGGGTTCTGAGAATCATACAACAGGGGTGTACATATGGCTATGGGAATCCCTTTCCCCCCTTTCAGGGGGGGGGGGTTCATTCTCATCCTGTAAACCAAACATTCCTGTTTCCTCCAGTTTTGGATCACATGTTGCCTGAGGATTAATAGAATGTCTACCTTCAGATCAGATAAAGTTTTTTTTTAAGTATCTTTCTGGTGCCAAGGAGAGAGGAAACAATAGAGTCCAGCCCTAGCCCTCTCCTTTTTCAATCTCTGTGTCAGTGTCCCAACATTCCAAATGTTATCCGTCCAAACCTTGTTAACAGCACCCACCCCCATTTCAGGTAATGGCATACTTGAAAGATGACTATCAACAAACTCCAATTTGCAAAGAATTCAGAATTTTCTTAAGGGTTTGGAATCTGGCTTGCATGTAGGCCGCAATGGTTAGTTTTGCTACCTCACAGCAAGAGGTTCTCCGGTTCGATTCTCTGCTGGTGCACCTTCTGAGTGGAGTCTGCATGTGCTCCCCACGGTCGAATGATGTTTAAAGACATGCAGGTAAGTGCGTGCGTGAATGAGTATGCCTTCTTTTCAGGTCGGCCATCGGGCTGGCACCTTGGCAATGCAAAAATCCACTGCCAATTATTAGTGGACTGGAGTTCCGCTTTGGCGACCCCTAACCAGGAAAAGCCAAAAGACATTTGTTTTTTTTAGATCTGGCTTGCATAATCAGTTCTCTATGTTGCCCTTTTGTTTATTTACCGCACCCAGGGTATTTCCAAGTGTCTGGCTCCAGTAATTTCTTACTGTAAATTTCAAAGCATTCCCGTGTTTCCATAATAGTTGTCTTGTATTTTTTTATAATTGTCAGGATTCCCTGATATATGTCAAGAAATTCCTATTCAATCTGGGGTTTCAAGTGAACTTAAAGCAATCATCTTTCATCCATTTCCACAAAATAGTTTTTCTGATATGTCTTCTGTATGCTTCCCTAGAAAGTATTTTTTCTTTCACTGAGCAAAGTAGAACTCTACAAAGAAATCTTCCTGAGCTTTTCTAACCATTCTGTGGCATCTGACACAAGTTTTTTAGAATTCTGTGTTTAATAGCCTCTGTAATTATCATGATTCCCTTGGCAAGAATTCACATGAGCAAAATTCAGTGATACCTCAGGTCAGTCTGGTCTCAGTATCAACACCCATTATCTTTTCAGATTACAGAACTGGGGTTTGTGAGAATAAAGGTATTTGGTGTCTCTCTCAACCAGGTTCTCCCCTTCTCCATTCAACTTCTGCTTCAGTTAGTCACAAAAGAAGCTTAAAACCTTGGTAGGGGGAGGGGGGCTGTAATCAAAAGAAGTGAAAATGCAAGGCCTGTGGAACAAGCAGGACAGACAAAAGCACATAAATGCCAAGCATAGCCGGCCTTAGGCATAGGCCAACTAGGCGGCCGCTCTAGCAGGGGAGCTTTTTCAGTGTTTATTTGGTGTAGGTAGACCAGGATGGGGGCACTGGGTGGTGTGGTAGGGGGCGCCGTGGAGCCCTTTTGCCTAGCGCACCAGTTGACCTAAGGCCGCTACTGATGCCAAGGAGATGCTGGCAGTAATCAATGTTTTAAAAGCCTTAAATTATCTGTGGTCCCCAGGGCCTCTGCAACTTATCACAGAGTATTACAGTGATGTGATATATAAACAAGCAAGAGGATACCAGATCTTTGGAAGGTGGCAATTCAGCTCAGTTTGACTCTTCAGGCCTCATACATTGCATCAGAGCAAAATATTGTAGCAGACAAGATGAGCAGCAGGGTAGATCTTCACAAATGGAATCTTCCAGGAATTGATCCAGCTGTAGGGTGCATCCCAAATAGATCTGTTGGCCTGCTTTCAGAACAGCAGTTAATGAAAGTCTGCTCCAGGATTCCTTCCAAGCAGGCCTGGAAGACAGATGCATTCTCATTCCCATGGTCAGAAGTGATCTTGTATGCTTTTCCACTGATACCCATGTTTCTTCTAAAGATCCAGAAGGACTCCAACAGTAAGCGTGACAACTGCCTTTTGGCTTAGGCAACAATGGTTCTTTCTTATTTAGTAAATGGCCAAGGGCAATAACCAGGAGCATTCCCACAAACGGGATTTACTCACAAGCCAGGAGTTGTTCAATACACCACAACCTGAAAGCACTTCAAGTTGACTGCCTGAATGATAGAATTTTGATACTATTTAGGCACCTTTTTCCTGAGGACATGAATCAGGTGCTAAAGGAGATTAAAAAAAATGATTCTAGTAAATCATGTATGTTATGTTAGAAAAGATTTTCTGATTGGTGCCACACTAAGTACCAGGACCCCTTTAAGGCCCAGATGTCTCTGGCTCTAGAATATTTGTTTGAAGTTTTTATCCTCTGGTCTTTCTTTATTCTTTATTCTTCTATCATGGTTCACCATTCAGCCATTTCTGCTCGTCTACCAGTGCATCCCCCATCTGTTTTCCTGACATCAAATCAAGCAGTTTTTAAAAGGGGTTCTGCATATCCATCCACCAAGAAACCATGTGACTTCTCCCTGTCATCTTAACTTTGTGTTTGAAAAACTAAGAATTCTTCCATTTCATCCTGCTCATCAGGTTGATTTCAGGTTATTGACATTAGATGTGTACTCTGTCTCTGAATTCTGGTGATACTTGTACAATATTAAGGAACAAACAGTTACAGAACTTAGGCTAAAGTCAGCACCAGGCCTTAGACAGGCCTGTCTTGACCTAGCATTGTTTCCAGTATTCACTCAACCTAGCACTAGTACCTTGTAACCTAATGTCCAGCACTTACCAGTTGCTCACTTGCTGCATTGTGCATCAGGTGAGCCTTCACCCCCACCTGCGTGAGCTATGGCTGTGGGTTCTACTTCCACCTCAGCCTCCTGGGAAAGGGAGTCTGGGATGCAGAAGCTTCTGTTTTTGAGAAAGGTGGTTATGAAAAGACTTCTCTGATAGCTTTCTAAAAGATGACTCCCTTTAAGGAAGCCCTCAGAATTATGAGTTCCATAATGCCCAGCCTGTGTCTTTTCTGTCATCTCTCAAGAAAGGCCTCAAACAGAATTCAGGCAAGAAACAGAGGACCTTAAGTCATCCCTGCATGTAGCTGCACTGAAGATGATGTTTATGTATCCTAATCACATTCAAATCTCTTCCTGCTCACAAGATGGCAGATGTCTTCTAGAACCCTAATAATATGACATGACATCACTAAACATAGCAGATCAGAATCCAATATGAAAATTTCAGTATAGCGTATGTATCAGAATTATAGCACCTTTTCATGTTTAAAGAATTCAAGACTTTTTTTGGGGGGAGTCTGACAGAATTTTCACTTCTGTCATCTTATAACTCAAGTCCCTTAACCATTTGTGTCTGTTATTCAGATTCCACTCCTAAGTGCAGCAGGCTCAGAAAAATATGGCAGACCTCTGTGAGTCTGGTACAAATAATGATCTAGAAAAAATCCTTACCACCCATGTATGGTGAGATCTCACATAGCCTGTTGTAACATTGACAGCACTGGTGCTATGGAGGGAAGGGGCAGACTCAGTAATGTACCTGAATCAGATTCTAGTTCTTAGGCTATCTTTTTTAAAGGATGGACATAGGCTACTCTGGATGACCTCCAGGGTGATGATCTCTATTTTCATGTCTCTCAAGATACAATCAAATACCTTCAAAAAGAAAGAATTGGGCACTGAATGCTGTGAAGGATCTTTGAGATGATTCTGCCTCTATCCCATTTTTAGAGGTGTTCTCACAGAATGAAGATGGCTCATAAGCAACATGATGAACTATCTTCCCTAGCAATGCCATCAAAGACTCAAAAAGAAAAATAACTATACTTGCCCAAAGTTGCAATCCTATCTATCCTGTCAGCTCTCTCAAAAAAATCTGCTTCTCTGAGTTTGCCTTGTTTGGATGTTCATTACCATGGCACAGTGCAATTCCAGACATGGACACAGAGAGTCATGTTTTAGACCTATTAGGCCCTCCACCAAAAGACTTCTGAGAAGTGACCTGATATTCTCAACAGAACTCTCTAAACAATTGCAGAGTACCTTCAAAATATACTAGAACCTCTTGTTCCTTTTGCAATAGACAACAGGTTTTACTTCTGCCATCTTGTTCCAAATGGCACAGGAAACTTGCATCCTATCCTGATCATTAGTGGATTCACAACTGCATAAGGTGTATCAAATTCCAGATATAGACCCTCAGGGATGTCATGGTCCTCTGCCACAAGGCATGTGAATGGTGTCACTAGAGATAATGAAAACCTTCTAATACATTGTTATCCCAGGATTTTTAGGTTGTGTAAGGTGTTAACATTTGGTTTCTTCTCTTCTCACTGTCTGTTTACCAAGGTGCTAACCATGATGGGGGATTTCTTGCATGAGAACATGCTCCATGCACTCCCCTTCATAGGTTTCTTGTGGCCACATTGAGGAGCTCCTTGGTAGCATTTCTATGTTTCATGTTTCCATGTTTGTAGATCCTGAATATGTTCATAAACAATGTAAATCCCCACTATTCCTCACGCAATATGTGGCTGTCAACGGAGAAGAATTCAGCATGCTTCATTGTTTGTTTTTGTTTATCTATGTATGTATGCATGGCTAGTTGAAAACCAATTAGATGGGCTGGTCAGCTGACCCTTTTCAGATGCTACCTGAGCTCTAAAAGAGCAGGTGTATCACATATTACAATAGTTTATGAACAGAAAATAAGACCACTGAATTGTACAAGTCTGTAAAATATTATAAAGATATGCAAACTGGTATCAAATAAATAGCCACCGTCACAGAAGAAAGGACAAGCAGCTTCTTTGAGGTGTTTTTTGTTTAGCTTTGAAGCTATTCATGGTGTGTTGTTTCCAGGGGCGGCTCGTGCTATAGGACTGCAGCCCTCCCACCTGTGAAATAAAGTCCCTAGCCCCCGCAGTCCCCATAGAACTAAAAATGAAAATAAAAAAAAAAAATCTCTCGGACTGCACGCATGCGTGCTTAGTTCCTGGCTGCTGTGTTAGGCAGACCAGAACACCAAGCACGCATGCTCAGGCATTCCTGTGCTCCAGACTGCTCAGTCAGGCAGTCCGGATAGGGAAGGGAGTAAACTCCTCCTTTCCAACCCAGAGATCTGTGCGGTGACGACTGCACAAACCAGACGGTGTCCAGACTATGGGTGATGCAGTTTGGACCAATAGCAGGAGGCTCCAGCCTCCTCACATCTTGTGGGAGAGTATGCACAGGCTACAGGATCATGCCAGCATGGAGGACCGAGAAGCTGCAGGATGGATTTGTTGCACGCCAACCCAAGGAGCTGCAGGATCAGATTGCCTGGCTGTGAGTACGATCAGGAGGTGTGTGTGTGTGTGTGTGTGTGTGTGTGTGTGTGTGTGTGTGTGTGTGTGTCTGTCTGTGTGTGTGTGTCTGTGTGTGTATTGCCCCAGTTGCTTCATGGTGGTGGGTAGAGAATAAGACTTGAGCACTGTACCGTGGGCCCAAGTGACAACAGCCTGAATTCCCTACCCACCACCATTTCTAAAACATTTGCAGATTTTTGCCTCATATTTGTTCTGTTCCTCATAAAATCTGTGGTTTCTGTATTTTTGTTACTTAAAAGAGACAGTAGTGCAGTGGTAGCAGTGTTGCCTGACAGCTATGGGTTGTCTGGTTTGATTCTTGACTGGGGTGCCTTCTGTGTGGAGTCTGCATGTCCTCCCTGTGTTTGTGTGGGTTTGCTTTGGTGTCCTCAGTTGATATTTGTCCCTATTTTTTGGACTGTATTCCCCCATTATTGGCTTCGTCCAGGTTTTTTGTGCCAAGGTTGAGAGCTATGGTGATAACTAAACTCACTGAATATGTTTGGGGGCTGTATTCCCACATTATTGGCTTTGTTCAGGTGTTTTGTGCTAAAATGTTGACAGCTATGGTGAGAACTGAATTCACTAAATGGTAGCCATTTAAGTTTCGGTCTTCCTTTCTTTCATAAAAATAGATGATTTGGCATAGTGGTATGTTGCTCTGGCTGTTTAGCACAGGGACCTGGTTTCAATACTTGGCAGTGAAATGTATGGTGGTAACACAGCATTTTATTCTAGCAACTTTCCAACATTATACAAGCAATGTTTAAAATGTGTCCCTGGTTTTGGGGCTTTTGCCCCCCCCCCCCAAATAAATTTTGGCTTTGTCCAGATTTCTTGTGCTGCAAAGTGCAGAGATACAGCTGAGCGTCAAGTAGATTTTACAAGGAGCTGAGAGCTGCAGGGGAACAAAAGATTAGTGCTGCTTATGACAAGTCTGCTTACATTGTAAATAGCACAACAGGTAGTGTACTTGCTTTTGATGCAGAAGGCTGTGGGTTCTACTCCCACAGTAGGTAGATCCGTTGCTGATACTGTACTCTGTTTTAAAGGGGATGGATGCTACAGTCCTCTTTGGGGAAGATAGCTAGTAACTATGAACCTGTTATCAGTTTGTCATCCATTCCCTATTGCGATATTACTAGCATTATAATTTTTTTAATGCAACATAAGCAATTTATTCCTCAAGGGCACCAGGCACTTTATTTGTAGATGAAACAATGACATATAAAGTTGTTTGCTAGCAGTAACCTCTTAATTAGTTAACAGATTTCTTTAATGTGGAATTATTTAGATGACTTTTACTTCTTCAGAGATCGTGCATATTTACTGATACTGGTGGACTGTTGAAGTTTGAGTAGATTTTTATGATGGAAATGTTCTGAATTGGGCAGTTCAACTGTACTATATTGTACAAGGAATAAAATTTAATACAGTCAGGAAGGTGTATCAAAGAGCATGTATATGTTTCGTGTTCAAGGGGCCTATGATTTGAAAACAGCCCAAAAGTAATCTTTATCTGCCACTGGCAAAATGTATTTTTTTTTAATGTGGGTTTCAATGCTGTTTCAATGAATGTGAGTTTCAAGGGCAGAGAAGTTTTAATGCTAAGTCTATTTTCATTGTGAGACTGCATTGCTTTGTTTAGCATATATCTGTTAGGGTTTATGCTGTGAAAATATAAAATAAAACTTTCAAATTAAATCCATATCGCAGAAGTAAAGCAGTATGCACATTACAGTGTTTATGGCAAATGGGGTGAAATAACAAGGAATGGGACATTGGAATGGCTGCAGGGGGGATGCTCCATTCGACCATGATTTTGTGAGGGGGGGAGGGCAGCAAACTCAGACAACCCCAGCTGAACTATACCTCTCAACTGTCCAGACTTTTGCAGAATGAATAGATTTTTGCTTATTTTTGGTTTGTTCCTCATAAAATTTGTGGTTGTCTGCCAAATCATTTAGGAATGAAGTCACTAAATAATGACACACATTGAGTTTCAGACGTCATAACCTTCAGAAAAATGCATGCTAAAGCAAGACCTGTTATTCTATCAACTGTCTTTTTAGTACTGTTTGTATGTTCCCCCAATATATTTGACCATATCCAGATTTCCTGCATTAAGAGGTTGAGAGGTACGTGCAAATAAATCACTTTATAGAATTATGAATATCCAAACCTTTCAGCTGTCTCCAATTTTGGCTCAGAATGTTGCTCTCCCCTTAATAATCCCTCTGCAAAATGGCAATTTTGGAAGAAAACATTGAGGGTTTACAATTTTAAATAACTGTAATGATCAGAGTTATAGATTACTTTTATTTCAGAAATGCATTTAGAAGCTCTTATTTTGTCAGCTGCTCAAGTTAACAGTACTAATTTTAAAAAGGTGTCCCTTCTTTGGCAGGTTCCCAGCTGTATTGTGTGGCAATTTTATATTTTTGCATAACATATTTGGGCTGTTTTTCATAAAATTCTGTTTTTCTGGCAAATTAGTAGCAAATCATTAAAGACTGAATTTAGAAAATAATGGCAGACATTTAGGTTTCAGATTTCATGCCCTTCAAAAATTCATACTAATGCAAGACCTACTACTATTCTATTATCTTTCTAAGTTTGTAAGAGCAATATTTAAAAACTGTCTTTATTTTTGGGTCTATGTCCCACTTCTATCTATGGCTTTGTCCAGATTTCTTGCTCTGAGGTTGAGCGGTATGAGTGTCAGAGCCATCACCGTCAACCAGAGACATTTCAAACTGTGACCTACTTGTTGCACTCCATTCCCCATTGTAGTGGCTCTGGATGTGTCCAAGCAAGGCAAGGCAGTTATGCAGTATAAGTGTGCAGAGTATTCCCCCATCCAAGGTAGACCACAAGTATGACCGTGGCTTTTCATCTGTCCTTGATTTTGCAGAATGTTCTGGTTTTCTGTCATATTTTTATACTGTTGATTTATGCTTCTTATTATTCAGAAAATGCATGCTGTTGCAGAGCCCTGTTGCTCTGTATTAAAGTAGCAATGCTTTAATGACAATCAAGTAAGCTTGTCGGAGATTGTAAGATGCAAGCAAGCTTTAATAAGCATACTGTTAAAGAATTACCAACATTGAAAGCCTTTTCATTGTTGCCATGCAGAGAATATTTACATAACTAGATAACGAATAAGCCTTAGGTATTGAAATGCATATGACAGTATTTGTAATAAGGGACAGGATTACAGTATTTTCAGAAGCTCATTACATTTGTTGGAGACTTGCAGTTATCTTTGCAGGCTTTATCCGTAAACTAAACAGAATGCCAATTTATAATGTGTGGTCCATAACTTGTGCAGTAATCCTTTAAGCAATTTATCTTGAGCTTGTTTCTTGTTCGCTGTTCATTTTTTACTTTGATCATGTGTTCTCCATGAAACAAGTAGATAGTTGTTGTCAGGCAACAGGTCTTTTTTGGATAAGAAACATTTTTACAAGTGGGGGTATCACAGAGATTGCTACTTTCAGCATGTTACTTGGTAATTTTATAAAGCTGAATATAAATTATAATTAGAACTGCAGTACAAGGAGAAGTGGTTTGAGCTGAGTGCTGTTTGTTTTTTTTTAATACTTGATTTTGACTGGCATTCCAGTAATGTATTTAAAAAGCAATTTATTTTTTCATGCCTCACAACCTTTGTGTTTCCATCTAGATATTAAGTAAGTTGTCATGTAGCCAATGCATTGAAATATTTTTTTCTTCTACACTTCATTTTGTCTTGATTGGACTCTCGTAATGATGGTTTGGCACCCAGGGCAGCGTATTTAATTAAAGTTCCAGTTGTGGTTTTTAGCATAGCTCCACCCCTTTCTAGTTGGTCACTCCCCTTCCCATTGGCCCCACCCCTTCAGCTGTCTCTTGCAGCCCTCCTTTAATTTGAAGTCACCAGTTGCCACTGGTTGTTTCTTTAATTTAGCTAGGACATAATGCTATGTGGCTAGTCTCATCTTGCAAACAACTCTTTCGTCTATAGATGTGTTAAAACAAGGTCAAAGGATAGAGGTTAAAAAGTGAACATAAGTTTCTGTTTAGAGTTATATATATTAAGTTTAAAAATAAGAGAGGTGGTGATTTAAATAATTCACGAGTTATGTGAATATGAGTGGGATTATAAGGTAAGATGCTGAAGGCTGCCCAGGGTTAAATGTATCTGTCAGTATCAAGCTAGTTTTAAAGAAGTGACAGATGATGCTGAAGGGCATATGAATGTATAGATATTATAATTACATAAGTCTTTTGCATATATGTTTTTGTATTTATGTCTTTACTATGTTTTATTATTTTTTATGTAAGACTGTATATAGAAATGAATATGTAGCTGAATTGAACTGTTGAATTTAGTTAGAAAATGTTTAATTACTTAATTAGTTGATTGTTGGCTGTGTCACATGGTTTTAATGATTATAAAAGCAGTGTTTTTGAAGGAAGTACTCACTGAAGAAGGGTTATTTCCAAAAGCTTTGAGAATTGTGTGAATTGTGAATTAATAAATTTGTAGTAGTTTTAATATATGCTCTGCATGTCTGTATATTTGGAGTTTTAATAGTCAATTAGCCAGACAACTTATGCCCTTTAGGAAATCATAGTGATGGATATAGGCATCAGACAGAACACATCTGTGTATGTATTTTCAGCTGCTTATACCTTTAGCATGTTAAATGCAGGGTAAGTGGTGGAAGACCATATTCCATGTTGAGAATGAGAACATTTCTTACTACTGCTTAATAAGGCATCTAGTGAAAGGAGATGGGAGATCTTGTAGCATAATTTTAGCTGAGTTTGTACCTTTTCAAAAGTCTTGTATGTGTGTGCTGAGAAAATTAAAGAAGGATTCAGAATATTGAGGTGTCTTTGTTCAATAACATTAGGAATTTTATTATTTCAATTATTTTTGGTATTAAAAGCATTATTATTATTAACATTGGCTAATTCTAATTTTTGAGGTGCGCCAAATAGCATGACACTACATTTTATTAGAGTTTATAAGTAATCTGTTTTTGTATGTCCAATTACAAAGAGAGGTGAAACTGGAATGTAACATGAGCTGGAGGTCTGTCATAGTTTTATTTGAATCTATAAACAGTAAGTCATCATACGTTGTCATGTTAAGGGAAGGAAGACTGTAGAATAAATTGTTAAACAGAGAAATGAGTATGGGCAGAGATCTGATCCTTAAAGTACCCTGTTTAGTGTCTGTATCTGACCAGGATTTATTGGCATAAGTATGAACAATTCTGTCTTGCAGATAGATTTTGATCATAAATAATGTGTTGATACCAATTTTAAGCAAGTTAAGTTTATTAATTAGCAGGGTATGCTTAACTGTTTCAAATTCCCTCACAGAGAGGGAAGCAGTGGCAGTGACTGCTGGGGTGATAACACAATAGAGAACTCAACCTCAGAATGTACTGTGCCCCTTAGGATTCATATTTCACATAAATAACATTAATTAAAGCTGTATATAAATCTGACAATATTTTACTGTCTAGAGTTGTTTTTCTTAGCTTATACTACAGTTATATTTCATTATCATCGTACTGTAATTCCTACCAGACAAGAATGCTAAGCCGCTCTTCCTTAATTTTCCTTTTCAGATTAAAAAAGGCAGTGTAAATGGCTGACGTGGTTGGCTACTGGCCCACGAGTACATTCAGAAATTGAATTGTTCTGTCACAAAGGAATGAGTGTTATGTCACTCAAAAGGCAGAATCTCATTACTTTCAAAGTACTTAACGTGGATCTTAACAAGGAAGTTCTTTTGGATTATAGAACATTATCTCAACACTTGCTTGTTAAACTGGATGGGGTCCTCTCTGATAATTTCTGCTTGAGCAAAGGAACCAGGCAGGGGTGTCCTCTCTCCCCTTTGTTATTTGCATTATATTTAGAAGCACTGGCAAAGAAAATAAGGAACTCAGAAATTCAAGGATATAATTGCATGGTAGTCAAGAAAAGCTGGTTCTATTTGTAGATCTAATTTTACACCTGACAAAACCAGAAAGAGATATTACAGTGTTGTGGAACATTTTGAGACATTTTCATATCTTTTTGGGATACAAAATTAATGAAGCTAAAACAAAGGCAATAGTGGTAAAGTATGTACCCACATATGAATTGGTTCAGCAGTATCCATATTTATTGGGACATGATAAAATGAAGTATTTAGGAGTATGGGTTAAAAGTGATTATGGCTAAGGAGATGTGGGAAGAGACTAAAAAGATGATACAAAAACTGAGAAAATGGAAGCTTTGTTATATGGATATGGATAGTAAGGTACAAGCAGTTAAAATGTTTTTAGTCCCACTAGTCTTATACACAGGTCAGGTATATTTTTATCAACCAGAGAGAGATTGTCTTCCCTAACAAGGACTGATATCAGAGTATAGGCAAAGAAAAAGAAATATGGGGGTCCTAAATGAAAGACCAGAACTGATAGAAGTTTTAGTAGAATCTAGAACAGAAGCTGCCATTAAAAAAAGGAATAATTAGTAGAGCATATAAAATATTGCATGATAACTATAAGAATCAATCAGGGAAGGTTAGAAAGGATAGGAGAGAGACTGGATAAGCAATTCACAAAGAAGCAGTGGGAGGATATATGTATGTCTCACAAATATACAACAAAATCTAGAAGATTTAGGATTTTTTGCTTGGAAATGTTTACATAGATATTTTTATACCCCAAGTAGACTCCAGAGATTTTTTCCTCAGGTAGACAGCAAATATTGGAGGTATGACATGAAAGAAAGAGGTAATTGGGAACATATTTTCTGGGAGTACAGTAGGGTTGCCACCTTTCGTTGTGGCTAAAATCAGCGTAAGGCCACACCCTTATCACCCATAACCCTGCCCACTCCTGCCCCTCTCCTGCTCACGTTCCACCCGTTTTGTGACATTGCTATGATGTTAGTAGATGGGAACACCCTCTTTTTCCATTCCTGATTCCTTTTTTCAGCAGATTTACTATGCTTTTCTGTAAAAAAGCATAGTAAATCGTCCGATTTCACAAACTCCGATAGTCTGTTTCCTCCGGACTACCGGAGAATTTGTTTGATTTCTGGATAGTCCGGGAAAAAACGGATAGGTGGCAACCCTAGAGTACAGTGAGCTGGTAGACTTTAAGGATTCCCTACAGGATACACTGTCTGAGATACTGGGTGGGCACATTGGTGTGACAAGGGATATGACTTTTTCTGAGCTATGATACAGAATCAGAATTGCCTAGACATGGGAAGGCCTTGCTATGTCTAATTATGGTAGCTGCCAAAAAAGCAAATGCTAGAAAATAGAAATCAAAATTTAAACCAACTATAGAAAAATTAGTGAATATAGTAACAGAGAGAACACAACTGGAATTGAGATCTTTAGAAAAGGGTAGGAGCAAACTACATAGGAAAAAAATGGGAATTGTGGGAACGATACATACAGGGGAGGAATGAGTTTTAAAAGAAGGCAGGACTTAAATGAGCTCTGTAATGTTTAACAAAATGATTGGGTAGATTATAAGTGATGCATAATGTTTGCAACTGGGAGTGTGGTTTGTGATGTAAAATGCTTGCAACTAGGATTGTGTCAGTGTGGAATGTTTTTATTTATATAAATGTATGATTGCATATGTCGTAAGTGATGGTTTAATAAAGATGTTTCTTGTTTAAAAAATAAAGGGCATTATGTAATGTTGCTTAGGTTATATGATATATATGAATATATGTGAAGTATAATGTTTGTTAATACAGTTTGATTACTTTTATATAGATTAAAATTTGCCTATGTCACAAGTGATAATTCGATAAAGGTCTTTCACTTGCTAGTTAAGCAGTTCTTAATAAGGATGTTCTGCATCTTCAGTCACAAATGAAGGATCTTTCTCCATGGGACTTAAATTTCATAGCAGACAGACTGACAAATTCAAACTGCCTGGTTCATTTTTTTTCTATTTTGCAAGTCAATCCCAGGTTATTAGCATTTTAGTAAATGCCTTTCCCTGCCCAGTAATGGGCTGTTAACTTAATTTTCTTTAAACTCACCTATATGATTCTGCACTCTTCTGCCCACAGACTTGTTCAGGATTTCCTAAAATTTGAATCAGTACTCCCTTTAGCTTCATCTTTCTTATTTTTCCAGGATCAATAACTATACTCAAACCTTCTTCCTTTATATTTCTCATTCTACAGTAGAGATCCATATTCAGTATGTCTGTTGTTTCCAACTCTTGCTGTGTTTATTTCACAGTAATATTTGAGTGGTGTCTTCCTGAAACGGGTGTCAGGGTGCATGCTCTATAATAGACAAAACCACATCAGAGCAGAAGCCAAAGAAGCTCTAGTTGCAGAAAAGGTCAAAGAGATCAGATTTTGGTGGTTCAGGCATATGTAGAGGAAGGCAGAAAAGATTTGTGAGAAACAGGAATAAGATTTCTGTCTCAAAAGAAACCAGGGAGAGGCCATTGTGTACATGGATTTGATGATGTGAGAGGTACAATAACTAAACATAATCACAGTTTCACTGCTACATGTGGACACTGGTGACATTAGTGGCCTTGGTGAGCCAGTGGGTAGAGAGACCTACATGAGCAGTTTTCACTGATGGCTTGGAAAGCTACACATGTTGGCATGTATAATGTTCAGTATAGGATGATAATGTTGTACCTGTATAAGAATGTGTGAGCTGGGAAGTTAACATCCATTGGTAATATAATTATGATCCACTTTCATTTGCCGAACCCACAGAAATCAGGTAGGATAGCTGGCAGCTTATCAGTGTTCCTGTTATTAATATTCATATCTTATGATATTGTTGTCTATTGGCATCTTCTTATTGCAAATTCTGACTTCAGAAGCAACAAGGTCTTCACCACCCCAGATATGGTAGAGACACTTCGCATAATAGGAGGTGCTGCTGTATGATCAGACAGTCCTGTCCCCCAACTGTCAACATCTGGGTCAACCAAAACCCCGCCTAGGTGGATCTTCATATAATCAATTCGCAGAAGCACCTGTGGGTGATGCCATCCCATTTCCAATGGGTGATGTCTGTTCTGGAGTGTACCACTGATATATGCTCATCGGGAAGACAAAAGCCACTGGCAAGCTGTGTGTGTGGCAAGGGTGAGGGGCCAGTAGCAAGGTGCAGGTGAGCATCCACAGTTCACAAAAAAAAAAAAATCTGCAAATGATGGTCAGGAGGTACTGACCAGCACTTCACCCTCTACTCACCCATCTGTGAAAATATTTTAATTCTGATTCTGCATTATGCTATGTTATGCAATAATTTTTTATGTTCATAAGTAAAAGTTTGATTATCTACACCTGTCTTTTTTCCAATCATTCATGCCTCTGCCTACATTTTCTCTTGTATAATGTGTGTGTCAGATAGTAGTAACCAAACACCAAATGACCCAGAACACCAGGAAAGCCAGAAATAAAAAGCAGCTGATATAGTTATAAAAAATTGTGGATTTTTAATTTTAATACTGATAAAAACCAAAATAAATTAATAAAACCTACATAACATCCAGTAGTTGAGCGCTTCGTCTCAAGGAGGGCAGCACAAGATTAATTAGGGGACAGAATTTGAGGTTGTCCATCCAATTATCTAGGTTTACACAGAAGATGCTTGACTTGTAGTGGAAGTTTATTCCAGAAGAGGGGGGATACATTGGGAAATGAATCTATCATGTCAATATGGCCTGTTTATCAGTGTCTTACTCCATGTATTACAGCCAGCACTCATTAGTCTAGTTGGAGTTGAGCGGTATGAAAGTCCCTACTCGGAGACACTGTCCATATATCAAACACCCCCTTGCCTGATCACACTCTGTGCACACACATCCTTACCCCTCCTCTACCTATCCTATAACTAACCCTCCCATTGCCACCACCCAGGCAGAGACACACACTCACCTCAGACCACTCATAGCTATGATTATTCTCCCAGACACAGTCATACACCCCCAACACTACCTGTCTGCCAAACCCTGTTACACTTATCTCAAATGAAATGTCTCCCACTGAAAGTAATAGGCAAAAGTGAACTTTTAGCAGTGTTGTTTAATATGTTCAACAATTGTGATTTATGTAGCTGAGCAGTCACTTGCTGCAAGTATTTCCATGGAGAACACATGACTCATATGCTTGTCTCCAGAATGTCTCATTTACATTTACAGTAGTTGGAGAAATGGACCACTGCAGTGTTGCGCCTCTTCAAGGTGTAAAGCACTACAATAGGGCTGCCTCTGAATTAGAAATATCTGATACCAGTATAAAGAGGGTTTACCATTGGTGGCAATGTTCCTGAATCCCAGGGATGGTGTTTGATGTAAAATATAGTCTGAGCATTGACCAACTCCCCTACCGGTTACAGAATCCATTAAATGCTGATTTTATTCAGAGTATGAATAATTTCCAAATTATATAAAGTGTATGATTAAACCTATGGGATTGGAACACCAAAATGGGAAATGTGAGAAGACATTTTGAAAACAAAAGCCTAAAATGTTGACATCAAACACCTCAGTGTCCGATTAAATAGACAATTTGAATAAAAACAATAATGTGCCACAGCCAAGACACTTATCTTTAAGGCTACCGTATCAGGTTTTGAATCAACCTCACCCCACACTCAATTTGAAGTGAATATAATTGATTATCACTTTAGTAAGCATTCTCCTTGTTTTTTTTTTTTTATTTGGACATAGCTGAGTAAACCTTCCCCTTGGTTTTTATTTGGAAATAGCTGTGCAACCACACTTAAATATTTTCACAGCAGTCTTCTACTGCTTGCCATTGTGAATGGCGACATGCCAAATTACTGCACTTCCAGAAATTAAATGAAATTTGACTAATCAGAAACAGTGTAAATGTAGTCTGCCCACTGAAATGGCATGTACATGTACGTATATAAGTACAGATGGCAAAAATGAAAGCATCATACATATTTTTACACTAAAATGTCATCAACAAGTACAATATTTATTCACATAAAAGAGGTTTCCAATAAAATGAGCTGGAGTATTTACTAGACCACCCTACATTACAAAGATTAGAGTATTTGCCAGACTGGTCTACATTGCAAAGCAATACAGTCCTTGCTGGATAGTTCACTATCCATTTTGTATACAAACTTTTTAGAACTTGTCATTTTTAAATAAATCTTGCTGTCCTGAAATTTGATTATAATTTGCAAAACCACAACTTACATATGCACAAAACAAAACTCTTATGTAGTACAACTATGTTTAGACAGTTCCCGCACCGTTCTCATTTTTCTTAATACTGAAGCTTCCCTTTGTCTAGAAAGTTAGATGCGGTAGTTTGGGTGGATCTCAGGCTTAATGTCGAATACCATGGTCAGAAGTTGCCGCAGGACTCTTTCTCGATTCTTTTGATAGTTTCCCTGCATAGTCTGAATCTTTTTCCTGGTCTGTTGCTCCACCTCAGTGGACAAATTTCCCTGCGAGCCCAGAACCTGCAAAAAGGATATCCAAAGAAAAGTAGCTAGTAAGACGATAAACAGCTAGCTGACAGCTTGACAGATATTATTCTAACAATACTGTATATATTTTGACATACACTAGCCTTAGAAATATAATTACATAAGGCAATAATAAAATTAGCCTTGAGAGATGCATAAAATATTTTTAGTACAAACATTTTAACTAAAACATGTGACTTTGTTATGCAAAGAGTACATCATGTCTGCACATTTGACATTTTCTAATTATTATTTCTCTTATTTAGTTTCTAAACATGTAGCAATGTAAGTCTAAATGACACATAAAACTCCAGTTCGAACTAGAATATCATCTTTTATATGGCATCCCTCTAATTATACAGGTATAAGCTACAATTGAGGTTCCCAAGCTTTAAGTAACTGAGACAGTTTGCACATATGGGTTTGATTCTTATAACTTCCATTTGCATACTAGATGCCCCAACCAATTCCATTACTTACTGTGTGCTTCTTAGATGTCTCTAAGTACAGAAATATATTCCTACTGGGAATGGGTCAGATAATGTAGAAACAATATTTTTATGCAAGTTGCTTGCACTGACAGAGCTGGTCCTAGCAAAATACTAGTACATTATAAAAAGGGCGAGGTAAGCTTTGTGGGCAAAATTCTCTCCCAGTCATTGCTTACGTGGCAGATTTTACTTGTGTTGTTGAGAACAGCATAGTATTAAATAAATGATACTCTGTATCAGCATCCAAACAGCCCTTCCTGGTTCCAGTGAAACCTTTATGGGAAAAGGGCTGCATGTCAATGTGTAACCTAGAAGCCACAAAACAAAAAATGTCTCTTCTGTCTAGCTTATGGAGTGAGCAGTATTGCCTGCCTACACAATTCTTAAATATTTATCTCTAGAAAATATCTCAAAGATGTTCATGAATGTGGCTGCCAATGAAATGACCAGTTTTCAGACACAGAAGTCCAGAGAAGCTCAAACAAATGTTATTTCATACAGACAGCTAGCACACAAACTACTAACATAACTTGTGTCTGCAAGGCCCCATTTTCACTAAAAGAACCTTAGCACTAAGTTGCCTTTGTGGCTAAATGTTAATTAGGCTTAGACTTTTGATTCAGTTTTCAACTACTAAGAAGACTTTTTTTTATTTCTTTTCTGTATTTTTCTGTCTGTATGGGTCATGATAAAGGACTAGAAGCTTACTGAAACAGATTCTTGAAATAGTACCAACTAAAACTTTTGCTCAATTACACAGTTTCTGTTTTGTTGTACTACTAAAGTTTAATGTACATCATTACTTTTCAAAATATTACTTTTAAAATAGTAAAAACATTTTTAGTTTATACTGTGTCCATGGCATATAAATACCCATGAAGACAAACAGAATGTGAGATATGCATCACTAGCTAATGAAATGTTGCTTTTTGGACTGGATGATGGGAAGTGGATACTCTTCTCTAGTCTATGTCAGATACACATACTAAGTAAATAACTCCTCTGCTCTTAAGTCATTACTATAATCGCAATGCACTCCCTTTGTGCTACAGAAGGAAAACCATAGTGCATTTTAGGAAAAGTTAATCATTCAGACTCCTCTTTTATTTAACATCATGGTTCAGAAGCTTATAAAGATACATTGCACTAGAGTTATGTTGTTTTAGCTGCAGTTTATTTTACTCCTTTCCATATATTATGTAATGATTCCTATCCTGCTGTTAGCTTTATTATTAAGGATCTCCAAGTACACATTACTTCTGTACCAGCATTGCTGTGCTAAAATAAAACTATGATGCAGGGGTTGTACATGAAGCAGACAATCTGCAGGGAGTCTCTTGACACTTGAGATAAAAGAGGATCTGATGAACCATTATTAGCTGCTGTTCATGCTTTCCTTATTTTAAGCTGATATAGACACTTGTTTGTAGCAAAATGAATTTAAGAGCCTCATAGACTTAAGAACTGCCTCCTTACTATGTTGAATGATTGCTACATTATACCATTCTGGAGTTAAAGCAGATATTTTTCTGTTTTATTTTATTCTTAAGGTTGGCCTCTGACATTTTAGAAATAAAAAGAGCATTTATCCGCTGGGCCAATCTCTCACTATCTATAGAAGAGCACAGGCAACTGTATTTCCACACTAACTACAGCCTCAAGAGGTAAGTATTCCCTGTGGACACATTGCTAATAGGATACCATACTTTAAAACTAAATATATGTGAGATTGTACTACTGAAACCACAACAGAAGTAAGTAGGATTGCCAACTTTTCAAATGTTTAGAGAGAGAAATGTCATGCACATAAGATTTTCCAGTACATATCCTGCCCTCAACCAATAACCTGACTTACTGTGGTCCTTCCTCCATCTCTTTTATGTAATAAGTACTAACTTTATTGCCTCAATATAATTTTACAGCTTAGTAGAGTTTTTTTTTTTCTTTCATTCATTTCAGAGCCTGCAGTCACTACATCTGAGCTCAATATTGCAGGAGCTCGGCCACAAAACCCTATTTCTACAAGTTTATTGAGACTTTTGTCATTGTTTAATGTAAACATATTTATCATGAAGAACCTTGCTGTGTATTAACATTAATCAATTAAATACATGCCTGCTCTGTGATTGAAAGGCTCTGTGAAATAGTAGGACCCCTTATAGGTTGGTCATGGTCCCCTGTTGCTTGACCAGTAGACTATACTGCATGTGCCAGTTTTTAGTCTCAGAAAATGACAGAAAACCTGTTTTACTTGCATCTCTTTGTTAATTGCTTTGGTCTGGCTATAAAGTGATTGCTCTCAGTTATAAATTGACCTAAGGGTGACCCTACCCCCAATTCCCACTCACCCCCTTGTACTCTAATATTGCAGAATATGTTTTAGCATGCATGTTTCTGAAGGATATGAAGTCTGAAACACAAATGTATATCATTATTTAGTGACTGAAACCCTCAGATCATTCCAGAGATTTGCCAGAAAACCACAAATTATGTGAGGAACAGACTGAAAATATGAGGCAAAAATATGTACAGTTGAGAGGTGTTGTCATCCTATCATGATTCAATAATATAGCACAATATGTCTACAACTCTGTCCCAAGCACCTATCCATACTTCCTCTTTACACTCTCTACACATTGCATCAAACCTATTTAATATTGCCCCTTGTGACGTCCCTCCTCTGGGCCAGTGAGCAAGGAGTCTCAATCATAATCATGGACGCCTATGAGGGACATTCACTTGGAACAAAAATAGATATACACAGTAATCCCAGATGCAGCTCTATGCATCAAGCACAATTTCCCATAAGAGCACACAGAGGGCATGCACACAGTCTTGGGGCTGGGTTTCCCTCTATAAGACTCCCCACTGACATAGCTGTAGAGTTGAGTTCTCAGTCGGGTATTCCAAGCCAAGTCCTCCACCACCCTCTCAATGAAACTAGTGCTCTGTGTCCCTGCTCCAAGTAGCTGACACACACACTCTTTGAGATTTGATTTACACACACACACACACACACACACACACACACACACACACACACAGGGGAAAGACTGGCACAGATTTATCAGCTATGCCCCCTCAGCCCAGACTATAAGATAGATACTGCCACCAGAACACTCCAAAGCCAGATATTCTTAAGGCTTTTACAAGTGTATCCAATTATACTGAGTAAAATGAATGCCAATAGAAATGGTAGTTGTTGACCAGTGTAGCAAGGCTTTCAGGAATGGCCACAGTGTCACCAAAAAATAAAATGTAAGCACTTTCAAAGGTTAAAATATTCTTCTGTACAAGAGTTTTTATTGGTTGAATGTTTTTTAAATACTAAGTGAAGTGATGTCTGGTAAAGTGGCAAAACCTGTCACGAAAGCGCTCACCATTAAACATATTTTCTCTGGATACTGGCTATGGTTTGGTTCTACAATATTTTTTATTACATTGGTTTTTATCATTTAGTGGAACCATTTGCCTGCACCACAATCTGTTTTTCTTTTGGTATTATTGTGCTTAGTTTGTGGTGTATGGACATGGCAGAAGGCACAATGCAATTACCTGAATTGGACTACGTACCAGAGCCAAATGGCAGTCAGAGGGCATGGCCAAGGAGACTACAGCCATTAATAGAATCTAATGTCAACCCTTTACTGTGTACAGAAGTCATCAATCTAGGACATTCACTTGAATTGTTAAGGAGAGAAATGTTTAAACTAGAAAATGACTTATGTAAACTGAAAAGACTGCAGGTACAAAGGTACCATTTGAGGCATGTTTAAAACTCCAAATAGTCCCCCATGGGTTATGCATCATTAAAATGCCCACCTATGGGGAGACACATAAAGATCTGTTAACTAAATTGCAACAACTTAATTTGGACATAAGTTTCAATTATATGCGTCTTTTAATTCAGCATTTTTTACCAGAACAAATGTTAACTTCCAATGTCACCAAGAAGCAGATGGAGCTATATGAACATTTTCCTGCTGCCATTATTGATTCTAAGATGGACTATATCATTGAAATGATCACCCAATACGAACAGCAATTATTGGTACTCAAAAAGAAAAAGATTTATAGGGACATGCAGATTTTTCCTCGGGCAGAGTGTTCTCCTGGCTGAAGAATAACACATTTAAAGAGACTGTCAATTCAACTGAGAATAACATTGCCGTCTTAATAAACGACAACATTGCCACTTTAAGAAAAACAAAAATATCCAAACCCAGAAAAAACTGAATGGAGTAAATAACCAAGAGCACTGCACCAAAAATAAAAATCCAACAGTTTTATTCCACCACACGATAAGAGTTTAGCGCTTTCGTCAGAAGTACATAAAATTGACTTCTTCAGAACTACATGACACACATAAAATGCTGGTTTAAATAGCCTGCCCTACTCAACAATTAGTCAAACAAGAAATATGTCATTTCTTGCTAAAAAAATGTCTTGTTTGACTAATTGTTGAGTAGGGCAGGCTATTTAAATCAGCATTTTATGTGTGTCATGTAGTTCTGAAGAAGTCAATTTTCTGTACCTTTGACGATAACATTGCCGCTTTAACAACCGAGAGCACAATAGCAGCACCTAATCAGGAAGTCCCTGCAGCATCATCCGCTTTCACTAACCCCAGCAAGGAGGCACAGCATACTATAGAGGTAAATGGGGGAGCAGGTAGAAAGAACAGAGCTGTAGCGACAACTTGCCAAATGAAACTAATGTTTTTAACTCACATGTGAGTCTACCCTACCCCATTAATAGCACAACTTTTCGGCAGCGTACTTACAGCAGGGGGGAAACAAACAGAAAAGCCTCCCTGGAAACGAGAACAGGCTACCTTTAAAGAAAATGTGGCAACAGAGCAGCAGCCACTAATTTGGAATATTTCCTTGTAAACTGCCAGCAGCTGAGGACAGACTTTTAAACAGAGGTATGACATTTATACCTTCAAGTGTAATGACTGTTTACCGAGAATATAATTGAGTTGAAGACATTTACATGTAATGTAATATTAAAGTCCATGTTTAATTCTAAACAGGATGAAAAGAAAGATAATATCATATTTCATAAAAAAGTTGCTTTATACCAAAAAATAATGCAACAATAGAGACCTTTGAGAAAATATGTGAGAAGCAAATTTATAAATTATATGATAATAGAGTGGTAGGGAAAAGATTTGTTAATTTAGATAAAGAAAGAGTGAAGCATTAGAAAACCTTCAGCATGATATGCAAATAACAATTAGGCCTGCTGACAAAGGAGACCCATTAGTTGTTATGGACAGAAGTTATTATAAGCAAACAATGGAAACTATGTTAAATGAAGTGAATGTTTATGAAAAAATAGATGTAAAACAATTAGATAAATGTATTATGAATGTTAATGATACCCTCTATGACTGTTTACAATGCCGTATTATTACACAGGATTTGTTTGAATATTTTTTAGTAAAGGAACTCCTTACACCTATTATCCAGGGAAAAACTGAAAATACACAAGCACCCCACATTACCACATATGCGACCCATTGTCACAGGAAGGGGATGGTGTACGGAACCTCTTTCATTATTTGTGGAAAAACATCTTAAGCCAGTGTTAAGTAGGAATAAGTATGTATTACATGACACAAAACAGTTTTTGAGGGATTTGTACCAATTTTGAACAATACTGAAGGTAGAGACAGATACTTACTAGTGACTTTGGATATTTAATCTTTATTTACAGTCATACCTAATGAACAAGGAGTAGACATGTTTAGACAATATTTGTTGTATGAAGGACAGTTGGAATCTAAGTTTACAGATATATTTTCCTTGCTTGTGGAACTTATATTAAAGAATAATATCTTTTTATTGACCATGTGCTATATAGACAATTAGATGGCATAGCTATGGGCACTTCATGTGCCAATAGATACGCCAGCATTGTCATGGCCCAATGAGAGACGCAACATTTATTAAGGTTTGAAACTCAAGGAAACATAGTCTTTTATTGTAGATTTGTAGATGACCTCTTCCTTTTATGGGAGGGGGACTCTACATCTATACAACAATTCTTTCATAATATTAATAGCACTAATGTTTTAAAATTTACTATGAATAAGACCTATGATACTATAGACTTCTTGGGTGTGAGGATCAGCCAGGACTTGGGTGGCAAATTTGATGCACAGATATATATAGGAAAGAGTGCTATAGAAATAGCTATCTTCATAGACATAGCATGCATCCAGGACAGGGATTGAGGACCTCTAGACTGACTACAAAAGAAAATAACTTGGAAGGGGAGTTAGTAGGACTGACAAATAAGTTTTTGTATAGAGTTTACAAGGAAGATGAAGTGAATGAAGGGCTCTTTATAATTCCAAGGCTTCGGGAGACCGTAGGAAAGCCCTATTTTTCAGAACAAGTGGAAATTGTTCTGCTTAGTCAAGAACAAGCTACCTTTAAGTCAATGAGAATACCTAACACTTATTCAAGTAATGTGAACCTCACACAGGAGATTTCTAGGAAAAATTGGTCAATATTATATTCTGAGGATAGAATCAGACAGATTGTGGGGGATAACCCCATGTTTGCTTATAAAAATTTAAAAAGGTTATTATGTCATCCTAGAGGTTCATCAAATAACTCCCATAGTAGGAATAGAGGCACTTTTCCTTGTTCCAAATGTAACTTATGTCAATATATTGACAGTAGTAGTAGATTTGTCCACCCTGATACAGGTAAGACAATAGAGTTTAGAGTGTCTGCAGACTGCAATACAAGTAATTTGGTCCATCTGGCATACTGTATAGTATGCTCTTCATATTATATAGAGAAAACAAATTGGAGGTTAAAGGAATGGATGAGAGAACATCTATATGACATACAAAAGGGTGCTGACAACAATGCTTTAGCCAAAAATGTAGCTAAATATGATGTTACACATATATTTAGTTTTATGGTAATAGAAATAGTTAAAAATAAGAAAGAAGAGGGGACATTGCAAATAGGACAGAAGTAGCTGAACTGGAATGGATAATTAGGATGAGAGCTACAATGGGGAAAGGGCTCAATGATGAGACTTCTATAAAGCCTGTCTTACAGGCAAGAAACTTAGATGAAAAATTTGTGTTTGTGCTTTTAACTTTTAATTGTCCTGTCAAAGGTGTTAATGGTTTTAATTGACCGTTAATTGTACAAGAGTTTTTATTGGTTGAATGTTTTTAAATACCAAGTGAAGTGATGTCATGTTGTCTAATGAAGCGGCAAAACCTGTCGCGAAAGCGCTCACCATTAAAAGTATTTTCTCTTTGGATACTGACTGTGGTTTGGTTCTACTATATTTTTTATTACATTCATTTTTATTACATTAAAATATTCTCTAAATGACCAGACATTATGAAATGTTTAAATCGATTTAATTGTAAATAACAAAAGAACATGAAAATCCTAAATATGTATTTACAATAAACACCAGAATTTCAACCACAGGAAATATTAAAAATAACAAAGATGGAAATGTTCATGCATATACAGAAAAACAATATTTAACTAATCTCACTATATTTTCCTGACTGATCTAAAGAATTACTGTCCCGTAGTTCACTTACTAGAGCAAGGCAAGATGAAGTGGGTGAGTGGTCTTTCTTCTTTATCAGGTTTCACAAACAGACTGCACTAAGACTTCTGTCCTATCTAGTATTAAAACATAATTTCTTCACCGAATTACAGAATGACATTGCATACATCTGGTCATCAGACTCTGGTTCCCACACTACCCACTTTACTAGAAAATGAATCGGAATCTAGTACACATGTGTCATAATACACACACACATAGAGCTTTTCTAGGATGTGTTATAGCATCTGGAAGCTATAAAACAATTTCAAAAACTTCCACCCTTCCAGAGTAGCAATTAATTCACCCCTAAGGACAATACAGTATGATTCCTATTCCTGGTTTTTGCAGACATTTTATCTCTGGCTGCAATCAGACCTGTGAGATACAATTTTTTACGCCCTAAATCAGGTAATTTAATTTCAGATTATTTTTCAAAGTTAGCTGGACTGAAATCAATTTCTTATCTTCCAGTATCCTCTGTTACAATATATTTATTTCAATAGTTACAATACAGTCTGACATTCAGGTGTATTTTTTTTTTTGGTCTAGCAGGACCCACTACTGGTACATTTTTAACACAAGCAGCTTTACAAATGCATTTACAAATAAATATAATTCTTTATAAAACTCCAGCTAGCTATGCTAGTATTACCTCACATCATCACACCCCTCACCTTTATTCCAAATATAGGCCAAGTAATTGCACTTCATCTCAAACCAAAACAAAATTAAGTGCAATAATCCTCTCCAAAAAACAAGTATGCATTATTCCCCAATGTACAAAAATCCTTCTAGGAGGAGATATACACCCTAATCCTGGCCCTACCTATTATAATGAAAACAAAGATAATTCTGTCCCGCATACTTATATAACCCAACAACAACCAATCCCCAACCCTTGTGATCTACTTTTTGCTGCAATAAGTGTTAGAAGTATAAGAAATAAAACTGAACTACATACCTGGATTACCCAAAATAAGCCTGATGTTCTTGCTGTAACTAAAACTTGGTTTGAACCCAGCATAAACGACTCAGATGTTGTACCTCCTGGCTTTAATATCCATAATGATTGTATAAAGAAGAAAGGTGGTGGTATTGCTTTAATATTTCCCAATACCTACCACATTTCCCCTTACAGTAAACCAACACCACAGTTCAGTTCAGCAGAGCTTATCGCTTTCCTCAAAATAAACAATTAGAAACAAATATGTACTGCTGTCCTTTATATCCCTCCTGGCAACAATACAGCTATACTGGAAGATATTCTATGTTGGATATCCATAACATTTCCACAAGAAAAAATATTACTAGGTGATTTGAATGTCAATTGGTTGGACATAAACTCTAACTCCCCTACATCTAGCATGAACTTATATGGTTTCACACAACTAATTAATAGCCTTGTACATTATAGCAAGACATACTGGATCATAGTATCAGACCCTAGGAAATACTCCAGTACAGGTACAATGTCAGACTCTCTCAGTGATCATCTTCCAAGCTGTACAACCAGACATCTTACACATCCAGTTAAACAGCATATTTATAAAACAACACATAACCTTTCCAAGTTTAACCCAGAAATGTTAATTACTACACTATCATCTATTAACTGGAATTTCTTAAAAATCCTCCCCTTAGACAATGCTGTAATTCAATTCATACAACTTTTTTTAAATATCCTAAATTGGCTTGCACCTCCTAGAAGGAAGAAACTGAAAACAAATAATGCAATTTGGCTATCCAAAAGGTGTAGAATGCTAATTCAGGATAGAGAAAAAGCATGGAAAGAATGGCAAAAATATAAAACACCTCATTATCTCGAAAACTCCAGAATGCTTCACAATCATACTAAAGAGCAAAATATAAGTAACAATAGTATAATAACTTTCAGAATAATACTAAACACAACCCCAACATTTCTGGACATCCATTCAATAAATCTTACATCCTGGCCAAAAATTCAACCCAAACCCCTTTCCCAATAACTCACCACTCAAAAAAATGAAATACACTTCAACTCTTATTTGATGGATAGTATATCATCTCTAACCAAGGATTCCTCAACATCTAATCCCAACCCTGCCCAACAGCCACATATCACCACATCCACTTTCACCTTCAAACCTGTGCCCACATCCTATATAAAACTACTCTTAAACAAACTGAAACAGTGCTCTTTAGCTGATGACCTTCCAGGCAAATACCTAAAAAGCAGCCAATAGCATTGTTTTTCCTGTCTCAGTCCTTATAAATAGGTCAATTCAGGAATATCACCCTCTGTCTGGAAAAAGTTGCACATTATCCCTCTGCACAAAGGAGTAACTTCAACAGACAATAACTTTAGACCTATTGCAATTTTATCTCCCCTCATTAAAATACTTGAAAAATGTATTAAAAAACAATTGCTAGACTATCTCCTGCAGGACGAACTCCTATTCCCTACACAACATGGTTTCCATCCTCCCCATAGTACTAGCACTGCCCTTCTAACTTGTATAGATACTGTTAATAAAACTAGAGATAATGGCAAACTAGTCTCTTGTCTATTTCTAGACCTGTCTAAAGCCTTCAACACAGTTGGTCACAGCAAACGTCTACTTCAGATGTCCCCACTAGGTGTCTCTCAGCCCACCCTTCTGTGATTTAAAATCTACCTGTCCAATAGGTATCAGTCAGTAAAATGCCACTCTACACACTCTCCTTAACTCACTGTCTCCAATGGTGTACCACAAGGCTCTATCCTTGGTGCTCTCCTCTTTAACATTTTCACCAACAGTCTATACTTCCACATAACAGGCCACCCTAATACAATATGTAGAGGACTCTACTTTTATTTATTTTATTTTACATTTGTTGACCGGGCTAGTCTAACTGGATATATGTCCATTTTCAGTAGAGGCCTGGGGAGATAAGCTCTGAGGAAACAAACAAAATCACATATACATAAATTAATGTATACAAAGAACATTGCAGGTGCAGTACAGAGAATAATCAAAGAGGTCATTCATTCATAACATAGTGCAAAATATACAGATACAATTAGTACAATACAAAATGTAGTTGCAACACATCCATTAAGAAAAAGATGGCAGCTGAATTATACAATATATTAGTATACAAGTAGTCATAAAGAAAAAGTAGGAGCTGAAATTATACAATATATTAGTAAAAGTAGTCTCCTTAATGAGATTCTGAAGATGTAAGTAATAGTATAGAAGGACAAGGTAAGTTGTTATTAAGAAAAGGAACTTGATTACTGAGAAGAGGAGGGTAGGTTGAACCAAGTAAGAAGAGCTAGTTGATCAGTCAGGTTTAGTACAGGGGCACAACCAGTGTGTTCTGAGGAAAAGTTTAAATTTGGTTTTAAACAGTGATATAGAGGGAAGAGAGGAAAGTTCATTAAGTAGAAGGTTCCAGGATTTTCCAACAGTATTAGAGAAAAGAGTCCCCCCAGCCCTGTTGTTTAATTTCCAAATATTTACAAGAAGTTTATGTGATGATCGTAAGGTCTTTAGATTTTTGTAGGGTGTAATGAGGGTAGATAGTATAGGGGTATTGGTAGGTTGGTAAAGGGTTTTATGGGCAATGGTCAGTTGGTGTAATTTAAGCTGATTTTGTAATTCAAGCCATCCTAGCTGCTTTAGATTAAAACAGTGGTGGGTTCTGAAAGGGTTACCTGTAGCAAATCTGGTTATGTTATTGTGGGAGTTTTCCATTTTATTAAGGTTGTTTTTAGAGAAATTAGTATATATGGGTGAGGCATAGTGGAGAGTAGAAATTAGATGGGTGTGAGCAATAGTTATTCTAGCTGCAGGAGAGAGGAATGGTTTGATCCTGTAGAGAGACAGCCTAGTTTTCTATTAACAGATTTTAGAGTATTGTTAATATGGGTGTTGAAGTTAAGGTTGTTATCTATGGTGATACCTAGTAGTTTGGTAGTTGGATCTAGGGATATGAGAGTACCATTATTGGATGTTACTGTGAAATCTATTGGGGGGGACTTACAAGTAGGAGTAAAAAGGAGGAGTTTAGTTTTTTGGGGTTCAGAAGGAGACAGCACTGTGTAAACCATTGTTCAACTGTGTTAAACACATTTTGGGTAAGAGAGTGAAGTTCAGATATAGATGTGGCTGAGCATATAAGTGTGGAATCCTCTGCATTTTGTATGCATGTAGCTTGGGGGATTGCTAGGTGAAGGTCGTTGATAAATATAGAAAACAGGAGAGGTCCTAATATGGACCCTTGAGGAACACCAATGTTAACGGGCAGATAGGTAGATAGAATGTTATGCCAACGTACAGCTTGTTGTCTGTTATCTAAGTAGGACTGGAACTATTTTATAGCTAGTGCATCTAGTGACAGGGATTTGAGGATCTTTATAAGTATCTGGTGATTTACCATATTGAATGCAGAGGAAAGCATATCGAGGTTATGTTTTTTGTTAATACAGTCAGTAAAGGAAAGGAGGGCAGTAGTAGTGCTGTGGGAAGGTCTGAAACCATGTTGAGAGTTTGAAAGTAAGTTATTTTGGATTAGGTGGTCTAGCAATTGCCTGTGGATGCATTTTTCCATGATCTTTGCTAAGAGAGAAAGTAAGGCTATGGGACGGTAATTGGAGAGTTCAGTAGAGTTCCCAGCCTTGTGAAGGGGGATAATATAGGATACTTTCCAGATTTTAGGGATGTGCCCTTCACTGATGGTTCTATTGATGGAAATGGAAATGGGATAGGCGATGGATTTGGCTGCCTTTTGTAGATATTCAGCAGGTAGTTGGTCTGCTGAAGGAGTGCACGTTTTTAGTTTTTGGATAAGGGTAAGAATATATGTTGTTGGGACAGGTTGGAAGAGAAATGGAGGGGATGGGTTACAGTTAGAGTTGGATATAGTTAAGTTCTGAGTAGATAACTGACTGGCAATAGTTTGAATGGCCTCAGTGAAAAAGGTATTAAAGGCATTAGCAGTCTGTTTGGGATTCTCCTGGTCTGTGCCTTGTGGGTTTGGTGTGATGGATTGACCTGGGTGTAATAATTGATTAATACTCGCCCAGAACTTTTGTGGTTTATTATGGTGAGTCTGCTGGAATTATAGGTAGTAGTTTCTTTTGTCAGACAGTATAGCTTTTTTAGTTTCATTTCTCAGCTGTCTGAAGTTTTGTTGGTCTACTGGATTTTTAGTTAAATGAGATTTATTCCAGTATTTATTTCTGAGATGGATTTTTTGCCTGGTTTCTTTTGAAAGCCATGGGGCAGATTTAGTTCTCATTCTAATAGAGTGGGTTGGTGCATGGTGGTCTAGTATGGCTAGGAAGTTAGAAATAAAGTAATTAACAGCTTCCTCCAGTGTGAGGTATTTTAAGGGAGACCAGTTACATGCTCTCAGTTCTCTCTGGAAGAGATTGGGGTTGAAGTTTTTCTTGGTTCTAATTGTCCTAGATATGGTTGGATTAGGTAGATTGGATTTAAGCCTGATGATGTAGGTTAGTGAGTGGTCACTTACATCATCAGGGAGGGTTCCAGCTTCATATGTCTGGGCATGATTATTTATGAGAATCCAGTCTAAAGTACTTTCTTTCTTATTAGGCTTGTTTATCCTGGTAAGGGAGGTAATGGTTTGAGAAAAAACAAAAAGGTTAATATGGCTGGTAGGGTGGCTACTGCTACAACACTTCCAATCAATGTTTAAATCACCTAGGATTATGGTTTCTTGGGGTATATTTTGGGATAACCAACAAAGGATATTTTCTGTGGTGGCAATGTTATTACCAGGAGTAAGATATATATAGATAATATGGATGGATTTGAATGTGTTAAGTTGAAGCTTGGTAATAAGAATTTCAGCGTTGTAGTCTTGAAGTGATTTATAGTCACAGGTAGTAATCTGTAACCCAGATTTAAATAGGATAGCTACACCACCACCCTTTTAGGTTGCATGGTCAAGTCGCAAAATATTATAACCGGGTGGGATGACGTAATTGTCTTTGGTTACAGGTTTTAACAAAGTTTCTGTTAAACAAAGAATGTCAAGGGAGTAGACTTCCAAGAGAGCATGGAGATGTGCAACTTTGTTATTAATGCTACGTATGTTGAGGTGAGCTAATAACAGTGAGTTAGGTGGTTTGGTAAGGAAATGGATAGTAGAGGGGTTGGGGTTGAGGAGTTGAGTGGTAGTAGCAGCTGTTGAGCCTGGGTTTGGGTGAATGTCTCCATCTTTTAAAGAGAAGAGTAGTGTTTGAAGTCTAGGATTTGGGAATTTACTATATAGAGGCAGAGATTTTCTGGGATTGGGAGAGTCATATCTAATGTGGGATATCCTATGGTATTTTGCTAGTAGATAGCTGGGTGTAGACGTTATGTTAACATGGTTAGTGAAAATAGGTAGAAGGAGAGGTAGATAGCTTATTGGCGTAGAGAAGATGTGGATATAATGGGTGTTCATAGGAGGTTAGCAGGTAAACTAAAGTTAGAGGTGGTAGAAGTGTAAGTATGAGTAACCTCTGTAAGAGGGCTGGGGTGGGTAGCTTATACATCTGGAAGGGTAAGTTGTTAGGTTGCTGTTATAGGCTCAGAGGTATACTAGGTGTGGAAAGGAATAGGTGGAGGGTGTGGTAGGAGAGATAGGGAGTGGTGAGTGAAACGAGGGAATTGGAGTTAAGTGGCCAATGGTGAAGGGTTTGTGATTGGTGGAAGAGGGAAGGGGTGTGGTTAGATGGTATAAGAGTAGGACCCCTGGGGTGGGTGAGATTGGGGGTAGGGTAGGGGAGTGGAGTGAGCCCACAGGGCGAATGGAGAGGGTAGAGTCAAGTGAAGGAGAAGCTAGAGAAGAAACTATCAACACTGCTAGTAACTGAGGGAAAGTTAGGCAAGTCAGGAGTGGAAAAGATCAGAGATAAAACAGAAGTCTATGAGAAAAAAACAGGCGAGTGTAGACAGTTGAAGTAAAGGGTAAGTGAGAAAATAAGAGCAGGTCTAGGTCTTATGAGATGTAGTGTAATTACAAAAGAAATACAGCGGGTTAAGCAGGAGATAAAGGATAGGATAAGGGTGCCACCTAGTGGGCAGATCTAGTATTTCAGGTGAGTATGTAAGTGAGCTAGCTGGTTTAGACCTAGGGAAGGAGTTTCATTTGTGATAACATGGTTGTTGTTGCTGTTGTTGTGTCTTTTGGCTTTTCCCGGTTAGGGGTCGCCACAGCGGAACTCCGGTCTGCTAATGATTGGCAGTGGATTTTTACGTGCCGAGTTGCCAGCACTGACGCACAACCTTCAACGAAGGTATGCCCATTCATGCATGTCTCCACACAGAAGACGCTCTAGCTGAGAATCGAACACAACAACATCTTACTGTGAGGTGACAATGCTACTGCAGCACACACCTCCAAAAAAATTACTCGGAAAGCTTTAGCCACTGAAATATGGCTTTGTGACTCACAACTCATGTCCAACCTAAAAAAAAGAGCAAACTACTATTTTTTTCCCCTAAATCCCTCTCTCATGAAAAAACAAAATTTAAAGTCCTCTCTCTCGATAATACAACCACTGATGTCACTTCTCATAGCAAACTATTAGGGGTGATAGTGAATAATAATCTTACATTCAACCTGCATGTATAAAACTACATAAGAAAAAAAATCATTAAAAACTAGAGATGCTTTGCAAAGCCAGAAACCTTCTCACTGATGCAACCAAAACTACACTTGCCAGTATTTATCTATTCCCCAGTCTTCTTTATGGTGCTCCCATCCTTACTATCCTCCAGGTTTCACAAAAATAAAACTTGAACAATGCTGTAACAATTTGCAGCACATACCCCTTTTGAAACCCACTACTGTACAGCACTGCAAAGCCTAAATTGGTTAGAACTGCCACATCAATTAATATATACATAGCTTCTTAGCACCTATAAAATTATGCAGCATCCATCTACCTATCCAGCACTAAAAAACATTCTACACAACCATGTTCCCAGATGGTCATTGTGTTCCAGTGACCAAAAACTCCTGTCTGTCTACAAACCTAGCAAACCTGCTGGGTATTGTCTGCACTTGTACAACACTGCCAAGGCCTGGAACTCCTTACCTGTATCCATCAGGTCTATACCCACCCTTCCATCTTTCAAAACTATTCTGAAAGACTTTCTAGCTAAATTCTGACTCTGTTCCTGTTCAGAACAGGATAACCTATATCTCTAAATGTGAACAAGTACCATTCCATTCCTTATACCGTCTTACCCTCCCATCTTCACTCACGCCTTACTGCTATGTAATCCTCTTCCCTGAGTTTCTCTAAATACACCATAAGCCTGTTTTTCCCTCACTTCAGTTTGCAATTCCTATTTGTATTAGACTAACTAACCTTTAATTTCTATATAAACTGTCTAAAAGTTCTCTAATATTAAATTATTGGTCATATACCTTGTATCAAACCTTAACTAATGTTTTTATATTATGTCTAATTTGTCACAATTATTTAAACTGCAGATACTTTGGTTTTATTTTTGAAGATTGTAAAATTGCTATTAAAATGTTTTATAATAATTTTTAGCTTTTCTCCCAGGCCCCTTGCTGAAAATGGACTTCAAGCCAGCTGGACTTTTCCATTAATCAAATGTCAATAAATAAAAATTAAAAAAGACTTATTTTCATTTTACTACCAAACTATTAAATCATTGTTATAGAACTCTGGTTGTTTCTTTTCTTTTACTCCTATGGACATTTCACAGTGTTCAATATTCAGAGGACAGATGACTTTTTTTTTTTTTAAGAAAAAGAGTGTTTTATTTTTTATGTCTTTTGATGGACAGAACTCTAGAAATCAGGGCTGTACTGTGGAAGCAAGGTCAGTGATAAATCTACTCTGCTTTTCAAGGATTAACTTAATATTTTCTTTTCAAGAATGCTTTGTTAGTAAATGTAAATAACTACATGATATCATTTTGGGTTATTGTCATACAGAAAAAAAAAAACATTCAAAAGACAAAAAAGATAAAACAACAAAACCACAAAATATGTTTCTGTTTTTACAAAATAAATCATGACTTTGGCATCTGGAGTGCAGCCAATGATGATGCGGTGCTGAATGTGTCTATACACTTTAAGTTAAAGAAGAATGCCGCAAAAACATTTTCAGATCAAAGAATTTATAATAGTTTAAATTAATCAAATACATTGCAAACTGCACTAGAATTTATGTACCATACTACTCCTAATCACCAGAAACATTGTGTGTGTGTGTGTGTGTGTGTATGTGTATGGTTCCACTTTGAATCATTGAATGTTCAGAACATCGAAATTCTGATCGAGACCAGAACATCGATGTTCAGAACACTGAAGGTTTAAATTGGAAATGCCAGGTAAGTGAAATTGTAGAATTTTGGGTTTGTATGCAGGGCAGCAAGGTGCCCTGCATGTTGTGTGCATGCGTGTGCCATCTGAGTGTTGGCATTGCAGGTAGAGTACGGGAAATCTCCCATTTAGCGCTACTGCATATAGCAGTAAATGGGAGATTTCCCTTACCCTACTGTAGTGCGATCTCAGTGTTGGAATATTAAAGTAGGGAGGGTGTGGGGGGGCTTTGCCCCCCTGCATAAAATAGTTTTTGTAAGTTTTTTTTGTTTTTGTGTGGTTCATTTTGAACCTTCGATGTTCTGAACATCAATGTTCTGGTCTCAATGATTAGAACGTCGATGTTATGAACATTCGATGATTCAAAGTGGATCCATGTGTGTGTGTGTGTGTGTGTGTGTGTGTGTGTGTGTGTATATATATATATATATATATATATATATATATATATATATATATATATATATACATACATACATACCCACACACGTGTGTGTATATCTATTTAAATTAGTCGAATACTACTTAAGTTGACATGCATAATATCGAATCAAATTGATAGACATAATGCATGCCAACACTCTACTGTGCATGAGCTGAAAATTTATCTCAGTGCATGCAAAACTTTAAAAAAAAAACACACCACAAAATTTTTGCATAATTATAGATTATACATAATTATATATTCTAACCTCAAGATAGCACAGTCCTCAGAGAAAAGGGTAAATTCCTCTACCAGGGGACTTTCGATCTTGCACACTGGTCGACATTCTGCTTAGTTGACCAAACAAAGTTATGTCCTTATTTAGCCCACCCATAAATATATATATATATATATAGATATATATATATATATATATTTATACACACACACACAGAGGAGACATGCAAAACACAAACAAGTCATGAAAGAGAAGTAAGGAAAGCCGCTTTTGAAAAAAGGAACATATCGGCCACCATGTGTTATAATGGGAATGGAAGTCAGTTTGAATTCTACCATTAAATTCATTTAGCAAGTGGTGCTGTCAGAACAGCAGGTGCAGAATCTTCAGATTACAGTGCTGTACTTCAGTCTAGGGGAGCAGCTAGAGATACCTTTCTAACGTATTTAAATACAGTTACAAGTTTTGTGTATTACTTTTGCTGCTATTGTTATTTTTTTCAGATATAATATATTAAAGGGCTTCTCATAAAGAAATCTGTTTCACAATTCACAAAAAAATAAACAAAAAGTAATCCTGGAGAAATGTTAGCAAAATCTTAAAGGAAAAAACAAATACAACTGGCTGTCCCTAGTTAACACTTTGTGGCCCATTCTCTCAGAGGAATAGAGGTGTTACTGCCTTCAGATTACCTGTGTTCGTCTATTAAAAGCAATTGTGTTTTATTAGGTAACAGCTTAAGGTTGCTTTTTCTTTCAGGATTGCAGCACTTAAAGGTATACCGCTTGGTCCCTGTTGCAAGCAGTATACTACGTGTACCCCCCAAGGGTAGGAGTTGTAGAGCTCACAAGGCAGACACAGGGGGATTAGGGCCCACTCCCTGGCAGAAGTATGAGGCCTCACCAGCATTCTTGATCTCCTCACTGCTCAAGATGTGGGTCAGGTTGATCCAGGGAAAACTAAGGTGGGTCCAGTACAGCCCATAAACAAAGAATGGAGTTGATGGTCAGCTGTGGGAAGAAAACATTTTAAGCACTTTCATTGTTAATCACAGAATAAGGATTCTTTGGAAAACAATATGAACCATCAAATAAGCTTTGTTTAAATAATCTAAGCTAATCACATAACTAAAATAAATGGTCATCATTCCTGCTGCCTCAGTGGCATTTTGGGCTATCTGCCAAGGTAATCCAGTACTGGCCAGCTTTCAAAAGCTCAGACTCCCTTCCCCTCTCTCTCCTGTGACAGCTGATTAGCTAAGCATATTATGAGAAAGAAGCCTTCAGCTGTCACAGGAAGTGAGTTTCAGTCTTTCTGTGCCATCCAAAGAAGAAAGTCTTCTGACTCATCATAGATCTAGTGCTGATTTTTCCATCTCACTGCCAGATAATCCCGATTTGGGAATCCCCCTTCATCTCATTTTATTTATTTATTTATTATTTTTCATTTATTATTATTTTTATATTTTATGTTTGTTTAAAATATACAGATATATTGATATAAATACACACAGATAAATATATGTATTTTTTACTATTTTGTCAGTGTTTACCATAATTACTGTGAGAACTTCTACTTGTAGCAGTGTCTATATAGCTTATATCTTTGGCAAATGCTCGTTTTTACTGTTTCTTTGTAAACTTTCGGTATTTGTGTCATAGAAGTGCTGTCTGCATGTGTGCTTGTGCAGTCAGAACTGCAAATTAATTGCTCCTGTCAATATTGTTATTACTCTGTTTTGTTTTCATCTTTTGAGAATAAATTATTGCAGAACTTGTTTTTTCTGCATTTATACATTATTTACTACATGCATGACTCCACTCTGTGTGTTTTTAACATCGGATCACTGTTTTACCATAAATTAAGTTATTTGAACATAGTGTTGAGATTTTACTCTCTGACAAGAAAATATAGTTTAAATTGCAATTAAATGTTATTTTGTAGTAGGTTAAAGTGTGTGGAGCTAATTTTTAACTCTGGTTTGGCACAGTGGTTACTTTGGTATTTGTACTTTGTGTACTGGAAAATTGTTAACTTCTGTTAGTTGTAAAAGAATTCTGAACAGATTTCAAACTGCTTTTTGTGATAAGACAGTTTGGCAGAGTTTAGTTGTGTAGGACATTCATAGTAATAGAAGTTTTAAGTGTGTATTGTGATATGTTATCCAGTACTGTCAGTTTATTATTGTGGTTGATGTCCCCCCTTGACTTGATGGATCCTACTCTGCTACCCCCATCAAATCCAGTTGCACCTAAAAATCAAAATAAAAATATGCCTCAGCCTATGGTTAGTGATTCTGTTGGGGCCACTACTCAGCCCACAGACCATTTACTCTTTGCTCCATCTACCTTTAGTGAATCTTTGCCAACCACTATTGAACAGGGTTTGAACATCCTCCAGGGCTGTTCCAGTACCTACAGCAGGTATGGGAGAAACAAACCCTTTAGTTGCAGGAGTAGCATGGGGTAAGAGACCCCTTGCCAGACATAATACTCTGTCCCTAGATATTTTATCTAGTAGTGCAGTTTACGAGGAAAAAAAAACAGAAGCTTCATCATACAGCTAAAAATCAGATTATAGCTGTTTATAAAGCCGGTGTGGTTTATTTTGCAAAGAGCATTCTGCAGTCAGCTACTTCTGGTGCTTGTGTCCCCATGCATGCCTCTAGTGCTAGTTTGGCTAGAGACTCTTCTGTTTTTTCAGAGAATGATGAAGAATCTGATGAGGGCAATGATGATTTCCTAGCCAGTCTCTCTGATTCTTCAGAATGTGAACCTGAGCGCAAGTCCAAACTAGTGTTCACTTTTCCTCAGATGATTGCTAGATTTAGTGATGTATTTGCTTGTGAGCAGAAGGGAACTATCCCAGAGCTAGGCAGGGTATATGCCCTTATACAGGATGAAATGCCTGATTCTGGGGCTATCCCCTTTCAATTACCGGCATTGGAAAATTTTTATAAAGCTGGTTGCAGGACACCAGTATCTATTCTAGCAGTCCCTAACAAGGCTCAGAGAAAACATAGGGTCTCCTTGGATATGACAGTTTTTTTTCCTCATTTGATTGCTGACCCAGCTGTGGTCTCCCCAGCTGACAGCTCAAATAAAAAAAATCATTGTCTTCTAATCCAACTCCCCCCATAAAGGAAAATGGTTAGATCTTGAGGGCAAACTGATGTCTCCCTTTCTAGTAATCAGGCCTTCAGAATAATAAATTATCAAGGCTATATGTGGAAATGTATGCATACTTTGGATGATTTTTCTGCATTCTTCCCTGGATAGTAAAAGTCTTATAGGAATTAAATTGTTTTTAATTTGACTCTGGTTTCAAAACATGATTTGAGGGAACGTGCAGATACAGTCACAGGAAATGCTGCTGCTTCTGTTAGATTAAGATGGTATGCTTGGTTATGTACTCAGAATTTCTCTTGGTGATTTAAAAGCTGAAATTTTGAACTGGTGTTTTGTACCTCTTCTGTTTCACATATTCTCAAATGGTGGGATGATAGAGAGGAAATTAACGTATGGGGTAACTAAGATGATTCATGTACCCAAGTTGTCTCCAAACAAGGTGCCTTCATTCAATGGGCAAAACATATTAAAATCCTAGCCAAACAAATGTCAGGGGTCCAAAAGGAAATTACAGGAGTATAATTCTTCAAAACCAAGGAAGAGAGGTTCCTTACCAATAAAGGATGCACCCCCTGCAAAGGAATGACTATGCTGAGTCACAGAGGGACCCCCCCTGCCTTTCCTTCTCTTCTTCCTTCCCTCATGCTCTCTCTAAACCCTGCAGCATTGCTGCAAATAGCTTAAGACAAATAGTTTCTAAGGATAATTCACAGAAGATACCCTTAGTAGTTAGTGGATGAGAAATTCCCCCTTTAAGTAGAATTCCCCCACACCCAGCAGACCAGACAGAACTCATTCCTCCAGTGATCCACTGTATGATAGAAGCAGGGTCATAGACCCAGTGCTTGTGATACACAAAGGCAAAGGATTTTACTTCAGAATCTTTTTGGTACTAAAAAAGGAGCACTCCCAGAGACCCATCTTAGATTTGTCCTTTCTCAATACCTCTGTAAACGTTCCAAAATTCAAAGTGCTCACCGTACAGTCTGTCCTAGTGTTGATTCCAAACCAATGTTTAATAGTGACTAGATCTCAGGAACATTTATCATCACATTCCTGTTGATCCCAATTTCAGGAAATTTTTGAGATTTGCTGTGTCTGACTTACATTATCAGTTTTTTACATTATCCTTTTTTAACAATAAAAATCTTTATTAAATTATTGCTTATGATATAGGCAATCATGCATTTATATAAATAAAAACAAACCATATTGACATAATCTGAGTTGCAAGCATTTTACAACACAAACCATATTGACATAACTTTAGTTGCAAACATTATACATCTTTTATAATCTACCCACTCATTGTCAGTCAAACATTACATAACTCATTCAAATGCTGCCTTCTTTTAAACCTTATTCCTCCCCTGTATGTATTGTTTATTTTTTTGTATGTAATTTGCTCCTACCCTTTTCTAAAGATCTCACTTCCAATTGTTTTATCTCTGTCACTATATTCACTACTACTAGTATTATTGATTTAGACTTTGATTTCCATTTTCCAGTAATTTGTTTTTTTAGCAGCCGCCATAATTAGACTCAGCAAGGCCTTACTACATCTAGGCATTTCTGATTCTGTATCATAGCTCATAAAAATAATTTCCCTAGTTACACCAATTTGCTCACCCAGTATCTCCAATATAAAGTCAGCCAACTCATTACACTTCCAGAAAATATGTTCCCAATTACCTTTTTTTTCCCATCATACCTCCAACATTTGCCATCTACCCGAGGAAAAATTCTCCAGAGTCTGTTTGTAGTATAAAAATATCAATATAAACATTTCCAAGCAAAAATCCTAAATCTTCTAGATTTTGTTGCATATCTGGGAGAGAGACATATCTCCATGATTGTTTCTTTGTGAATTGCTTATCCAATCTCTCTTCCCAATCTTTCCTAACCTCTATTCTTATAGTATCATGCAATATTTTATATGCTCTAAAAATTATTCCTTTTAAATAGTACCTTCTGTTCTAGATTCTACTAAAAACTCTACCAATGCTGATCTTTTATTTTAGGACCCCCTTATTTCTTACTCTTTGCCTATACTCTGATATCAATCCTTGATAGGGAAGGCATTCTGTAACCTGCATTCCAAATACATTCTTGGCATCTTCCTATTCTATTACCTTTCACTCTCTAGTTATTTGTTCCCAATACCTTGGTTCCTTTTCCAGTTTTCTCCAATAAATTCCATCCCCCTCTTGCTTATTGTCATTATCCCTAATTGCAGTCATCCCTATTGGCAGAATCTCCTTTCTCCATTCCTGTGTTGACTTAGTTCTTACAATACTTTCTGCTACTTTATATTTTGTGTGATTATTGTTATTCTCCTTAAAGTCTGTATCCAAAATTCCAGGATCTCCTTATTTCTTGAACTTCTCCCCCGTTTCATTATCATCCCTTTCTACTTTAAATTATAGGTTTCATGTTATGCTATGTATACTATGTATATGAGCCTTAACTGTGTAGCTCTGAAATACCTCTTCAAATCTGTTAATCCCAATCTGCCTTGTTCTACTGAAAGAATATGCTTATCCCACTTGACTCTTGCCATCTTCCCTTCCTTCAACTCTTTATTAATTGCTATCCACAACTTCTCCTCTGGTTGATAAAAATGTACCTGACCTATGTATAAGACTAAAGGGAATACAAATATTTTAACTGCTTGTATCTTACATATCCTTATAACAGAGCTTCCAATTTCTCAATGTTTGTATTATCTTTTAAGTCTCTCCCACATATCCTTGGCTGCCATACCAGAATCATTTTTAATCCATACTCCCAGATACTTCATTTTATCATGTCCCCATAAATATGGATATTGCTGAACCTTGTGTGTGAGTACTAATGCCTTTGTTTTAGCTTCATTCATTTTGTATCTTGAAAAGACCTGGAACTGTCTCATAGTGTTCCACAACACTGTAATATCATTTTCTGGTTTTATCAGGTATAAAATATCATTTGCAAATAGAGCCAGCTTTTCTTGATTACCATACCAATTTTATCCTTGAACTTCTGAGTCCCTTATTTTCTTTGCCAGTGGCTCTAAATATACTGCAAATAACAAAGGGAAAGAGGACACCCTTGCCTGGTTCCTCTGCTCAATCAGAAATTATCAGAGAGGAACCCACTCACTTAATTTTTTGCCTCCGATCCTTCATGTAACCTTCTAATCAACCTTATAATTTTATAAGAGAATGCAAATGCTTCCATTGTCCTACTTTTAAAGTCCCAGCTTACTCTGTCAAATGCTTTCTCTGTATCAAGACCCAACGAAAACAGTGGCATTTTCTTATTCTGCTTCCCTCTGGATAATCAATGTTCTGTTAATATTGTCGGATGCTTGCCTCTCCTCCACAAAACCACACTTATCAATATCTATCAATTTTGGCATCACTTTTGCTATTCTTTTAGCCATTATAGACATAAACACTTTATAATCATGGTTTAGTATGGGCCTGTATGAAGTAGGATCTGATGGAGCTTTACCCTCTTTAGGTATTACAGTTACCACTGCTTTCTTCCAGGATGTTGGCACTTCTCTTCCTCTTAAAATATTGTTAATCAAAACCTTCCAGATCTTTAAAACATTTTCCTCTCCTAGCTTGTAAACTTCCACAAAATACCATCAGTTCCTGGGCATTTTCCTGTAGATTGGTTTTACATCACCTTTTTATCTCATCTCCTCCTTTCCTATTAGTAATTGAGCCTGATCTACCTCTAACCATGGCATATTTAATTCTTCCATAAACATTTCCATTTGTACTTTTTCTTCATTTCCATATTTTTCTGCTTTATACAAACATTCGTAGAATTTCCAAAATATTTTTAATATTTCTACAGGATCTCTTATCTTCCTTGTTGTAGGCCACCTAAGCTTGGCGAAAGCCCTTTCTACATTTTGTTGCCTGAGTCATTGTGTTAAAAGTTTTTGTGCTCTAGAGTTATTATCAAGAAACAGTTGCTTAACAGCAATCTTTCTAAATTAATGCATTTTATTCAGGTAATCCCTTATTTTCAGTTTAGCATTCTGCAGTCGCTCCTCTTCTTGTTCTAAGAGATTACCCCTCTTTTTGCAATACTTTAACATTTGTCAGTCCCTCTAAATAATTCTTGTTACTTCTTAACCATATCCCCTTTTTTATCTCCATCCTATTTTTAAACTCCACTTTAATTTTGCCCCACTCACTAGCTCTGTTTTTATCTTCTCTAATAGCTCCTGATTAATTTCCACTACCCATTCCTTAAATTCCTCTCTATTCAACAGATAGGTGGGCAAAGCACTAGCATCTCATTTTTATTTCTTTACCATGTGTTTTTATTTTAGTTATTATTGGTGCATGATCTGAAATAGTTATTGAGTGCGTATCAAGACCTTCAATTAAATGCACGTTCCTGTGAAATGTAAATTATATGTAGCCTAGCCCAGTTTTTGTATCTTGGGGAATAATGTGTAAATTCACTTCAAACTCCTAGTACTGAATTCACATCTTCCATGCCAAATATTTTCATAAATTTCTTCAAAAATCTACCCTCCTTTGTTATATTTTCCTTCTGCCCCCCAGACACATCTTCACTGTTGCAAATCAAATTCCAGTTCCCACCTATAAGTAATATTCCTTGCTGAAAGCTGATTATTTCTCCCAGAATGTTTTTAAGTTCCATTATAGAAGTGTTAGGTGGAATACAAATATATGCTGGTGTAATCCTCCTCCCTTGCCAGTAGCCCCTTAGTGCTACAAATCTACCATTATTATATTTTTATCCTCTTCTATCACTATTGGAGCTCCTCTTGAAATTAATATAAGTACTTTTATTTTCCTTTGTCCCAGGTATTCTGCTGAATAACCATCCTGAATTACCTGTCTTTATCAAATTCACAATTTTCCAAGTGTGCCTTATGTAGCACAGATACTTGCACTCTACATTTTTAAGATAGTTCATTACTCTTTTTTTTGTATTTATTTGTGAGATCATTGACATTTAAAGACATCACAGAAAGCATCATTGTATTAAAATGTTATTCCCCACAGAAAGCATTTCATTAAAAAGGTATTCCCACCTTTTATGTATAACAGTTTTTTTGTTAAATGCCTAGTTCCAGCTTTTGTATTACATGCATACACTGTTTGGCAGGTTGATCCTTTATACAGTTGTTTCTTGTTATATTCATTTTAGCCAATGTCACATCTTACAAAACTTTTTGTTTTATTGAAAGCCCTCAAACAAAAAAAAAAACTAACCAACCTGCAATACCTTCCTAAATTCTATTAACTTAATAATAACACACAAAACTGTGTTCATCTTCAAATATTGAATTTTATCCTCTTAATAGGTACAAGTGTTCCAAACTGACAGCCACACTCACAGACTTGAGTTAACCTAAAACACAAATTTTATCCATGCTAAGATGCATGGTGCAGCATATGCTTCTACTAAGTGCTGTCTGGTTTAATCTTATCTTTATAGCTCTCCCAGCTGGTTAAATACATTATCTCCTAGCCATTTCTCTTGATCAGATTGTCTCCGAGAGACATGAGGACCAGATGCAAAATTGCTACTAAGCATTTATTTGCTAGAAAAAAGCATTATAATATTCACTATTCTTTTTCATTTACTTGCTTTCTCCTAAACATGTTACTAGAGCAATCTAAGGGCCTAAATACAGTCATGCCCTATGCAAGAATAAGAAAAAGTACACAAATGTTTATTTTGTCATGCTCTTTTAAACAGACTTTTTTTACATTGCAGTGTCTACATTTCTTAAAACTGAGCAAGGAGAAAGAGAGAAGGGAGAATTAAAAGAAAAAAGAAAAAAACAGGAGCCCCTGTTTACATTACTATTTCCATTACACTTTAAAATAACTTTATACCATTCATAGTAAATCATGCTCTATAAAAATAGTTTTATTAAAATAAATTGTTTAACTTGCAGTTAACTTTCTCTCCCCCCTTCCCTTCTCCTAAGTATGTTTCTGAACATAGGTTCATAGGTTCATACTAGGCTATCTCTTTAGTATGGGGAACTATACCCATTATTTTGCTGTGCCTCTGTTGAGCAGTGACACTGAGGTAATCCATCCATTGGTCAAGATTTCTCTTGAACAAGATTTTATTCCACAGCATAGGGAGTCTTTGGGTGATGAATCTATCCCCAGCATGTCCTATTAATATCTAGATTTTTGAGGTCAAAGGTCACCTCTGATGACTGAATAGAGCTGGAGTTCTTTCAGTCGGGCAGCATAGGACAGATGTTTGAGACCCTTTATCCTTTTGGTGAGGAACTTTTGTGGCCTCTCCAGCTGCTGCAAGTGTCAGGTCAGATACATTCCGAATGGGGCATTGTACTCAATCATTGGTCTGATGAGTGATGAGTATAGGGAGACTATGACCTCCCTTGATCTAGATGAGAATCCCTTCATGATAAGGTGGGCAATGTAGAAGGTCTTCCTAACTACTTTAGCTACATGGGTGTCGAATGACAGACTACTATCAACCTGGGTCCCCAGGTCCCTGATAACTTCTTCTGTGCTCAGTGGATTGCCAACTATTTGGTAGCTAGGTAACCCTGTTTTTATGACTATGCATTATTTGGCATTTAACTTTAGGCCATGGCTCTGGCACCAGTTATCCATTTCTGTGAGACCCTTCTGAAGGATATCTGTGTCAGATGTATTTTCTACTAAGTTTGCAGTCATCTGCAAACTTTGTCAGCCATAACCCTCCTGTGTTTGCTTGTACTTAGATGCCAAACAAGAGTGGGCCCAGGACTGAGCCCTGTGGTACACCACTTGTGACAGACTTTGAGTCTAACATGGCGCCAGCAACTCTGACCCTGTGGGATCTGACACTCAGCCAGTTTGCAACCCATCTTGTGATGTATGGGTTAACATTTAAGCTGATAAGTTTTTCAATGATACCCGAGTGGGGTATTGTATCAAGGCCTTCGCCAGATCGAGGTAGGCTGTATGGACTGCCTTTCCTCATCAATGGCTTTGGTGACTGTTTCAAAAAGTCAACCAAGTTTAGAAGGCATGATCTGCCTTTGACAAAGCCAAACTGGGATGGATCCAAAGTCTGCAAATTCCTATGTCTTTATTTATGAGGTCCATTATGATCCTCTCCATGGCTTTGCAGATAAGGCTTGTCAGCGGTAATTTCCAGGGTCGGTGGAGTTTGGGAAGTGGGACCACAGTTGCAGTGCCACTTCCTGATCTAGAGGTAAGACTATGATTAAACAGCTGTCCTAGCTGTGGGTTTAATTCCTCGTTGAGTTCGTGGAGCACACAGCCGGGACACCATCAGGTCCCATGGATGCTGTGTTTTGCTTTGGAGAGAGCAGTTCTCACTTGGGCGTTGGAGATGTTTGGGGCTGCAATATAGATATCTCTCCTTTGGGGAGGGGAGAAGTTTGCACTGAACCTGTCAGCCAGTATGTTGGCAATGTCTGTAGGATCAGTAATCTTCACATCATTTTGAACTAGTTCTGAGCATATCTGGGAGTTTCCTCCCAGGTTTCTAACATAGCTAAAGAAGGCCTTATGATTGTCTTTTGAGTCTTTAGCTATTTTTCTCTCAAAATTTGCTTTGGATGATTTTATGAGAGCTCTTAGTTTTTTACTTATAGTGATCAAGGGTGTCTTACCTTTTAAGGATTTTGCTCTATCTTGTAGTAGCTTCCTCCTTTTGTTGTAGAGTTTGTTTATGGCTGGGATCCACCAGACTGCCTTTGGTACAAAGAGTCTTTGTTTTGCTTGGGATTGCCTTATCCATGCAGTCCTGCAGGTGCTGGTAGAAGGCATTTGTAAGTGATTCAGCGGCTTGAGTACTGTTTTCCGCCGGCTCGGGGGCCTTAAAGGAGACCACACTAGTCTTTAGAACATTAATGACATTAAATAGTTTATATGCTTTAGAGTCCCGTAGGAGTTTGACAAAGTACACTATTTCCAGATTTTCTTGTTCTGTCATGTTTCACAAATGTAATTATTGCTCTGTAATCTCATATTTGTCAATTTCCAAGTTACTGGTTTTATGTCTGTTCATCTCCACCTTCCAAATCCTTTCTCTGCTTCATTTCCAATGTGCTCTTGGTTTTTCTAGTCAACTCTTGTGCTTTTTTCCTTCTCTCAAGCATTTTCCATTGAAACATTGGAAAAGGTTTCACTGGCACAGTTTATCTCTGGTATTTATTACCAAAAGAACAAGCAGAATCTCCTTGTTTCACAGCTCAGTTTTTGTTGGACAGACTTTTGTTGCATTTCCTCCTTAGCATGTACTTCAAAAAATTATTTTGTCCCTCCAGGGAAAATATTTTGAAGATAGCTGGGTACAGCATTTTGAATCTCATGCCTGTTTCTTAACATTACCTGAATAGTGGTATAAATATATTCCTCTTCTGTCTGGTGTACAATGAGTAATTATTCCTCACTCCGCTGTCTCCTACTTTTAGCATTTTGTCCTTCTGCCAGAATAAACTCCTCCTTCTGGTAGGATTTCATCTTTACTATTAAAGGTCTAGGTTGCTTTCCCATAGCCAGGTTTGGAAAATATATAAATTGTGCCCCTTCAGTTACCAGCTTCTGCTGTGGAATATCAGTCCAGTTGCCTATTTATGCTTTCATAAAATTAATACAGTCTGCTCCTTCCAGCTTCTCTGGTACAGCAAAAAATCTCAGGTTTTCACTATGTGCTCTGTCCCCTAGTTCTGTTATGTTTTGAAACATCTCTTCTTTTACAATCTCATATTCAGCCAGCCATTTCATTTTGACCTCTGATTTTTGCAGTTTTATCATATCTGAATATCTGTTTAAAGCTGTTTCCATTTTTCCAGCCTTTTATTTTTAAGTTAATATACTCCACATAAGTGTTTTGTTTATTTTAACCAGGTCTGTGTGCAGTTGTCTTATACTTTCCTCTAGGTTACTGGAAGTCATGTCTGGAGTTTGCATGGCTTTTTGTTGAACAGTTATAGTACTTTTCCCAGTCAGTATTTTTTCTTCACCTTTTGAAAGTGATTTTCCCTCAGGTCCTCTGTATTTCTTTTTTCCTGGCATCCAGGCAGTGCACTTACTAGCCAGTTACTGACATTTTCCCAAAAGTATAAGTCCTCGATCTTTCTCTGCTAATTTTCTCTTTTTACACAGGGAGAGCTAGAATTAGGCTGTAAATCAATGTGCAGTGGTCTTGGAAGCCCTCCACTTTTCTACATTATCCTATGAACTACCTTCTGCACCTCAAGTGTGTACAAAGTGACTGGCCCCAGTGGTTGCCTATTGCAGGACCCAATCCATCCATATTTTTCCTTATTTAGATGACTTGTTGATTGGTGTAGATTCCATATCTAGGTGTTTGGAGTTCTAAGACAAAGTCACATCCCTCCTTTCCCACCTGCCCTTAAAGTTCAACCTTCAAAAGTCCTTCATCACATTCCATCAATGAATTGGGGTGTCTGATAGACAGACACAGTAAAAAGGATGGCCTTCTTGCCAGAAGACAAAGTTCTGAGTTATCATAGTATTTTGATTTCTCTCTTCTAGATGTGGACTCAGCAAGAGAGTTCTTCAAACTTCATGACTTCATGGCAACAATGATCTTCATGATACAACTAGCCAGATTATATGTGAGAAAAAATCCACCCCTTGGATTTCTAGGTACCACTATAGGGATTTGAGAAATAGGAACTGTAGTGGTGGCGGGATCAACTGTGTATGAATTCAGGACTCCCTTTCTCTCTTCAGACCCTAGTTCACTCTGTCCAGATGGATTTTTCAGATGTTTGTATGGGGAGCAATGTCCATGAGTTCAAGTACAAGGAATGTGGGGTCCTTAGGACATCCCAAAGAGCATAAGCATAAAAGAGATATTGGCAATGATTCATGCCTACAAAGTTCTTCACCACTTATGGATTATGGGTCCTCTTTTAGTGATCACAGACAACCCTACTGTGAAGTTGTACCCGAAGAAGCAATGGGTACAAGGTCATGTCCTCTTTGCCAGTTGGTAATGACAGCCTGGGAGCTGGCTTTACAGGATTCTGTGACACTTCGAGCCTCAAGCATTGCATCAGAGCAAAACAGTGTCAGACAGACTAGACAGATCCTCATGAGCAGAAGCTCCATGTAGATGTCTTCCAGGGCTTAACTTACATGTAGGGAACATCTCAAGTAGATCAGCTCACCTCCTTTCAAAGCAGACAACTGAAAAAAATTCTGTTCAAGACATCCTTGCAGCCATGCTTGGAAGACAGACTCTCTATCATTCCCACAGTTGGGAATGTTCCTTAATGCATTTCCACATTTTTCAAGGATTCCCATGGTACTTCTAAAGATTCTGAAAATGTTACCAAAGATCATTGTGATAACCACATTTTGGCCCAGGCAATGTTAGTTTTCCCAGTTAATGGAATTGACCAAGGGCAATTATCACAAGCGTACAGATTGAATCTGCTCCCACAGCATCAGGGGTGAATGGTACATCCCATCTTAAAGCTATTGCAGCTGACAGCCTGGATGATTTTATCTTGATACCTTTTAGACACTTGTTCCATGAGGATGGGTAGTAGGTATTTATGGAGGCAAGAAAATCTGCAACTAGAAAATCTTACATTTACAAGTGGAAGAGGTTTTCTAGGCAGTGCCTAGATAATAACAGAGGTCACAAATGTTTTGACCCCTCTGGTTTTGAAATATTTGTGTGAACTACTTATAGATGGTTTGTCACATGCTTCTATCAAAGTGCATCTTGCAGTCATCTCACCTTGTTTGCACATAGATCCCCTTCTTTCATCTCTTTTTTTGTGGTCAAACAGTTTGTGAAAGGAGTGTTGCATGTGAGGCCCATTGAAATAAAATCCCTCCTGCCTTGGATCTTAAATTTGCTCTTGAAAAATTGGCCTTACCTCCTTTTAAACCAACTTCTCAGGCTGATTTACAGTTCATTGCTTGTAAGACTGTTTTACTCATTGCTCTAACATCTGCAAGGCAAGTCTGTGAGCTTTAGCTCTCATGGTGGAATAACCCAATCTGATATTTCAAAAGCACAGGGTTGTGTTACGCACTTAGCCATTATTCTTGCCTAAAGTTTTTTCTGAATTTACTTTCAATCAAGCCATCAATCTCCCTGTGTTCTACTCTGATCCAAAAAACAACGCAGAAAAGATTCTTCATACCTTGGATGCACACAGGCAACTCAGATTCTACCTTGACAGAACAAAGCCATTTAGGAAAGCTGAACAGCTGTTTGTTTCCTATACAGGGGCTAAGAAAGGCCTACCTCTCTCTAAGCAGAGTTTTGCTTGATGGTTATCCCTTGCTATTGTTTTCTGTTACTCTCACAATGGTAAATCTTCCAAGCAAGGTTAAGACTCACTCGACTTGGGCCTTATCCTCTTTGATGGCACACTGGAAAGGTATAGACTCTAGAAGCATTCTAGAGGCAGCAACCTAATCCTCTGTTCATGCATTCACAAAGCACCTCAAACTGGATTCTTTTTCAAGGTCCACAGCAGGCTTTGCTAGGTCCATTCTCCATTGGCTTCTGGAGCCTTATCCTTCCACCTCCCAGGTAGGGTAAGTTTTGGGAATCTACCCAAAATGACACAAAGGCAGTGGGAATGCTGAACATAGTACAGTTGCATAAGTTCTACTTACCTGTAACAGTAGCATTTGAATTCCTCACTGCTTCAATGGCAGCACCCACCTGCAATCCCCCAGATTTTGCATAGCTGAGGATGGTTTCAACCTCTTTGATTTAGTTGTTGTTGGATTTGTTTTTTAAATGGTATTGTGATTAGCTGCACATTTACTCCTAGATGAGTCTGACTTCACGAACTTTTTCTCCTCCTTTGCGGAAGTAAATAAGCCTGAACACTCCCTTTCTGTGACAGCTGAAGGCTTCCCTCTCAGGATATGTTCATCCAATCAGCTGTTACAGGAATAGAGAGGGAGGGGAGTCTGAGTTTTTGAAATCTGGTCAGTACTGGGTTACCTTGGCAGTTAACCCAAAATGCCACTGAAGTAGTGAAGAATTCAGACATCTATTGTTTCAGGTAAGTAGGACTTACACAACTGTACATTTCACCATTGAAACCAAAACATCAGTCTTAAAAACAAAACAACCTTAACTACCAGGATGCTATCACAAAAGAATTATGAGCACACTTATGCAATTAACAGAAATGTTAAATCTAGCTCTCTAAAAATGCAAAATGTAGGTACTGATGAAAAGGTAATTAAGTGAATGAGTTCTGTAGGTAAAACTGCATAAAAAAGAATGCGTTACATCTGCTAGTATTACAACATGTTTCAAGAAAGGCAATACTTCAGGCCAGTTTATACCTGTCTGTAAATGCAACCAATGTTACGATGACATAGTTTACATGTGCTGATGATATAGTAACACATGGGAATACGACACTGATAGAATTGTGATGACTACAGCAGTTGCTGAGGTCAGTGTGGTATGCATTTTCTACAGAAATGTTCTTCAAGTATGGTGGACTGGTGAATGTTTATCTTGTGCAGAAATTCCACATATTTTAGTATGTGAAAATTACATATTTCAATACACATTGAAAAATGGAGCCCTTGTACTATTCTGGACTTTGAGGTTGAATATTTTTATTGAATCATTCCTTAGCATACTTAAAGCCTTTAGCAAACCTATGATGAAAAAGCTCGGGGCTACAGCTGTATCATGCCTAGCCACAAAATAAAATTTCTAATGTATTCAAATGGTGTCGCTTGAAGAAACTGTCACTGTAATAGAACTTCACAGCCCCTACTCAAATTTTGTGAATTAAGAAATAAAGCATCTCCCCTCTCAGCAAAATATCTTACTACCGAGAACAACAATTCTATACTAACAATCCATGAAATTTTTGAAAAAAACAGAAATTAGCTTAGAAACCCAGGAAAGAAAACATCCCTGCCAACTTCCAAACCTTGTCAGCTGTAACACTGCAAGCAAATTCAGAGAAGATTATGTAAAAGTATCCTGTTCGAACGTTCTAAAACCTGACCCTGACCCTAGTGAAATAAGTTGGCATAATGGTTAAGGCGATTTTTTTAAGGAAAATAAAAATGTTACAGTTGATGCTGACAGTATTTTATTAACAACAGATGAATCATTGCATACTGTACTTCCACATAATTATTGTACTGATTCTTTCAAGAAAAACAACAATGGCATACCAGCACAACATGAAAGAACAGGTTAACTTTTAGATATGGTGCTTAGCTACAACTTCTTTACATTTAATGGAAATTGCTATAAAAAACTGGTATAGCCATGGGGGCAGCTATGGTCCCTAGCCTAGCCAACATAGCCCTAGGCAAGTGGGAGGAGGATTATGTTTCTAACAACAGAGAATACGTGCAACATATCACAGTTGTATCTGTGCTGTACTGATGACATTGTTATGGTGTGGAAAGGAGACAGTGCTAAATTAGAAGAATTTATTAGCTATCTGAATCAAACCACCAGCTTCCTGTGTTCCATGTCTTCCCACAGCCTCACCTCAGCAGTCTTCTTAGATATGCAGATTACTAAATACTTTGACGAAAGTAACCTCCTGCTACATAATAACAGTCTCCATCCCACCAGAACAAAATATAATGTTAAGTCCCAGGGCTACAGGTTGGCTAGGATCACCAGAAAAATGGAACCCTTCCTTAAGAACCTAAATTATCTTGAAAATTATTTTTTTGGTGAGGGGATTCAAAAGCAATATGTTAAGTAGCATTTTGGAACCTATAACTGAACTAAAAAGTACAAATGCACCAGCACTTATCAGTTGTATCTTGACTTTTACTGTTCCCTATCACAGCATCATTAATGTTATTAGATAGAATTGGGCTATAATTACTGAAAGCTCATATTTAATGGACATCCTTGGAGAAGCTCCTTCTTTTGTCTATAGATAGGAAAGCCAGAAATATCAGGAGTTGGGTTGAAGGTAGGCCCAGACCACAGGATACACGCACCAATAAGTGCACAGCAAATTGTGCCTTTTGCCAGCACATACATACAGGAGGGAGACATGTTTTTCTGCCATTATTAAAAGAAAATGATTAAAGCCAGCACAGGTGGTGATTGTAACTCAGTGCAGGTTGTTTACAAGGTGAGTTCCAATGACAGGGAAGCATTTTATGTGCAGAAAACACAACAGACTTAAAAGAAAAATTACTAGCCATCTTTCTGAAATTAGAGCTAACTGCAAGAACAATGCACTGGCTCAGCACCTGCAGCTTCAAAAAACACACACTGGTTTTAAATTTCAAATTACTGATCATGTGGACCTTTTGGAGCTGGAAGGAGACATCCCTAATCTTTTAGAAAAATGTGAACTACTGTGGCAGCTGAAACTGAACTCTTTTAGAAAACTGGGGCTTAATTATTATTGCTCCAAAAAAGCATACTAGATCTCAGAAAAGTCCCTCACTGTTTAAAAGACTGATACAGGACTAATTAATGCTGATATTACTTACTTATATTGTGCTTAAAACAAATATCAAACACTGTTTACTTTTAGCACTAACTTACAATGTTATAAAGGACATACTTTAGGTGACTCATGTATACATTAATCAATTTTGATGGCTCCACATTAAATGCCACTTTAGATTTTAAACTGAACACTTTTGTTAAGCTTTTCCTTTTAGGCAGTGAATGCCTGATAGTGCACACAATGTGCATGGGCCTAGTCTGATAGTGCACACAATGTGCATGGGCCTAGTCTTTTTCTTTTTCTGTTTTAAACAAAGTAATTACTCTTGAGTGCACTCTTGCACATTCAAACTGTTTTCTTAGTTACCAAATGAAAACAGTCCTTGAACCAAATAAGGAATCAGATGCAAAAACCAGAGAGTACAAGATAAAGAAATGTAATCTGGTTCCACACAGCAGTGACAATCAATGCTTTCTTAGTTAGATGCCACACTTTAACAGATCCCCGTGGCCTTAGTGCTTTATTTTTAACATTTATCACTGCACTTCTACCTTAGCAATTATTTTTATGTTTTTCATCCTACTTAGGTTATCACTTGTAGATTTATACACATGTTCATTAATATTATGATTTGTTTTGACACACAAACCTGATTAAGTATTTATTTGATACAAAAACGATCTTTGTTAAAAGTGGTTTAGTTTATATTCATTATTATTTATTCTGGTAGTTCTCTAGTGGTAGATCTTTTTGTTATTTTGTTAGTCAGTTTCTTAATTAATACAAACAAGTAAAACAAAATAACCGGTACCAACTGCAGGCAAGATGAAGACGTAAAACTTTTTATTAAAATGGTTAGCACTTTCATGCGGGTAATCCTCGCACTTAATTAATACAGTTTTGGATTAATTGGTTAGCCTATATAAAGTGTTAATAAGATGGTTTTAAATTGTAATTTGCCTCTAGCTTTTTAGTTGCAGTTGTTAGGTTGCACATTCTCAGATTACACTATGGTGGTAAGAGGGAAGGGGGACTTGGTTAAAGGAATGATTTTAATACTTTTATTGCTCTTAACAGAACCACCCGCTGTAACCACTGCCTTGCTCCAAACAACCTGATTATATATAAATAAGGAATGTTTTTGATGCTTTTCATTATATTCAGCTAGGATCACTTGTTTATGTACTTCAGTAAAGGATATTCCATTTTAACTCATCTGTGGACTACCTACTATTTTCCATTTGATTATTTTGTAGCATGTATTTTACAGTTCAGTTTTTATTAAATGAACTAGATGCATAATGTGATGCCCCTGCACTAGCCCAGTAATCAAGGAGCCTCAATCCTCACCACTGGCAACAGTGGAAAATGTACACACTGGGAGGATGACAAGTACACATGCAGTAAAGTGCAATTTCCCTTAAGAGCACACAGAGATTACAGTCCGTCTGGGGCTGGTTTCTCCTTCTTTCTCCAGATCCCCAGTCAAACTCCCCACTGGCACAGCTATAGAGTTGAGATCTCAGCTGATTGGCCAAGCTAAGACCTCCAGCACCCTCTCTGTCCAGCCAGTGCTTCATGTCCCTGCCCAACTAGCTGACATGCACATACACTTTGAGATTTGATTTATATAAACACACACCTGGGAAAGGCTGGCACAGGTTTAATAGCTATGCCCCCTTTTGCCCAGACTATAAGGTAGTTTTCACTGCCACTAGCCAGCTCCTTATCAGCTACTTTAAGGCCCTTAACAAAGGGTGTCCAGTCCTACTGTGTAATGTTACTATTAATACAAATGGTAGTTTGACCAAGAGACAATGCTATTAGGAGTGGCCCACAGCGTCACCAAATAAATATGCAAATACTCTCAGAGTTTAATATGTCTCACAAATATCAGCCACAATGATAGGTTTGAATATATTTAATAATAAAAGAACAATTCAATACTTGGTAAGTAATGTTACATCAGAGTTCAGAATCACAGGAAATATTTAAAACAACATTGCAGGACAGTCTCTAATAAATAAAGAAAATATCTAAGCTAAACAACATTGTAGGACAGTCTCTAATAAATAAAGAAAACATCTAAGCTATATATTACTATATTCCTATCTGAATCTAAAACACTTACTATGCCCTGAAAACTTACTTACAGAACAACAAGCAGGCTGAAGTGGTGAGTGGATGATCTTGTTAGGTCAAAGACAAAATACAAAATGCACTCTCTCTCAAGAGAGTTCTTAAATTAATATCTCAAATATTGCTGCTGGGATACTTGCAGGATGATGGCACTTTTGTTATCTGACTATCCCAGATGAAACCCCCCATTGCTAGAAAATGCCAGCATGTTAGCATCTCCCTGTGAAAAATACATATCTCTCAGATCTTTGCAACTGCTGGAAGACATAAAACAATAAAACACTTACAAAACAATGCAGAAAGCACCCTAGTTCTAGACATTGAGTCTCCTTGCTGCATTGAAACTAACCTTTATAGCACAATCACAAAACAATTTAATTTCAACTATTTTTGTGAAGTTTTGCAAGTTGACCATCTATGTTCTAATTCTCACTGTTCATAGGTTCATACTAGGCTATCTGCCCTAGGGCATTTATAAGCCTAGCCAGAGTATGTTTGGCTTTCACCACCCATTTTAAATGAATTTTGCTATGCCCTTTTTCGAGGTTAGTATACTGTGCCTCTGTCTAACAGTGACACAGAAGTGATACCCAGGGTAAACCTACGATCTCCCATCCATTCATCAAGATTCCTCTTGAAGAGAGTCAATGAGGGACTCTGCCTAACCTGGACTGGGATTTTATTTCAGAGTGAAGGGAGCCTCTGGGTTATGAATCTGTCCCTCCAGCATGTCCTATTTATTTCAGTGCTGAGGTTCAAGTCTCTCGAGCACGTAGCTCAATGGGATTTGGATTTTTTGAGGTGCAGCATGTCCCTTAATTCCGGGTTGGACATGGCTTTATACATCAGGCATAGATTGCCTCTGAGCAGGCGGTATGCCACTGAGTAGAGCTGGAGTTTCTTTAACCAGGCAGCATATGGCATCTGTTTGAGCCCTTTGATCCTCTTGGTGAGGTACTTTTGGGGTCTTTCCAGTTGCTGCAGGTGTTTGGTAAGGTACATCCCAAAAGGGGCATTGTACTCAATTATGGGCCTGATGAGGGATGAGTAAAGAGGCACAATGACCTCCCCTGATCTAGATGTGAATCCCTTCGTGATTAGGTGGTCTATATAAAATGCTTTTCCTAACCACTTTGGCCACGTGGTTGTCAAATGAGAGATTGCTATCAACTTGGGTCCCCAGGTCCCTAATTACTTCTTCTGTACTGAATTGATTACCACCTATGTGGTAATTTGTGGGCACTTTGTTTTTGCCAAAGGGGATGACTATACACTTTTTGGCGTTTAGCTTGAGGCCATGGCTCTGGCACCAGTTGTCTGTTTCTATGAGGCCCTTTTGGAGGATGCTTGTGTCGGCTGGAGAGTTGATTATGGCGCCCAGTTTGCAGTCATCTGTGAACTTGGTCAGCCACAGTCCTTCCGTGTTGGCCTGTACCTCCGAGAAATATATACCGAACAAGAGAGGTCCCAGGACTGAACCTTGTGGGATGCCACTTGTAACTGGTTTGGAGTCTGACATGGCTCCAGCAATTCTAACCATGTGGGTGCTGTCCTTGAGCCAGTTTGCAACCCATCTAGTGACATAGGGGTTTATATCTAAGCTGGTGAGCTTATCTATAATGCCCGAGTGGGGTATTGTATCGAAGGCTTTTGCGAGGTCCAGGTAGGCTGTGTGGACCACCTTCCCTTCGTCAATGGCCTTGGTGACGGTTTCAAAGAAGTTGACCAGATTTAAGAGGCAGGATCTGCCCTTAACAAAGCCGAACTGGGTAGGATCCAGTGTCTGTAGGTCCCCAATATCTTTATTTATGAGGTCCATGATGATCCTTTCCATAGCTTTGCAGACCAAGCTAGTCAGGCTTATGGGGCGATAGTTTCCAGGGTCCGTTGAGGCACCACCTTTGTGGAGTGGGACCACTGTTGCTGTATGCCACTCTTTGGGCACATATCCTGTAGTAAGGCTGAGATTGAACAGTAGTTTTATGTTTGGGTTTAGCTCTTCTTGGAGTTCATGTAGGACGCAGCCCGGGACACCATCTGGTCCCATTGATGTTGTGTTTTTTGCTTTGGAGAGGGTGGCTCTTACCTGAGCATCTGAGATGTCAGGGGGCAGCACTCTGCTGGGATAGATATTTGCTCTTTTGGTAGAGAGGGGGGGAGAAGTTTGCAATGAACCTGTCAGCTAGGATGTTGGCAATGTCTGTGGGTTCGGTGTATTTTTTGTCATTTTGGACTAATTCTGAGCATATCTGGGAATTCCCACCCAGGTTCCTAACATAACTAAAGAAAGCCTTGTGATTATCCTTAGTGTCCTGTGCAATTTTTCTCTCGAAGCTGGCCTTAGACGATTTTATGAGTGTCCATAGTTTTTTGCTAATACTGATCAGAGATGCCTTCCCTTTTTGGGATTTTGCTCTATCATGTAGTAGCTTCCTCCTTCTATTGTATAGTTTGTTTATGGTTGGGGTCCACCAGACAGGATGTCTGCCTTTGGAGGATTGGGTCTTGGTTTTATTTGGGATTGCATGATCCATGCATTCCTGAAGGTGTTCATAGAATGCATTTATAAAGGATTCTGCGGTCTGGGCCATATTTTCCACAGGCCCGGGGGCTTTGAAGGATTCCACCTCAGTTTTGAGGAGTGTGAAATTTGCTTTAGAGAAGTTTTTCACTGTGGTTTCCTGGGCAGGGGTTGGGGTCGGGATGTGAATATCCAGTTGGATTAGTTTATGGTCTGATCTTACCAGTGAGGGATACACTTCTGGTCTGGAGCATAGAGTCCACATGTTGGTGATGATCAGGTCCAGTATATTTTCCCCTCTTGTGGGAGTGGTAACAAGTTGTTCCATTGCATTTGAGTTTATGAATTCTAGGAACCTTTGGGCTAGGGTGTTGGAACTAGAGTAATGCTCCCAGTCTATGTTTGGGTAGTTGAAGTCGCCCAATATAATGGTGTTTGGAGAGACCTTCATATTTTCCAGTGTTCTCAGGAAGGCTGAGTGGGGTTCCTGGGTTTGGGAGGGTGGTCTGTAGCAGGCTATAAACTGGAAGGCAGTTTTACCCACTGTTAGTTGCACATGGATAGTCTCTGATGCTTCGTGCTGTGCCACCAACCTGGAGGTGTGGGTATATTTGATGAATATTGATACTCCCCTCCTTTTGTAGTTCTGTCCAAGTTTTGGGGCAGAAAAGCATGGTATGAGGTATAACCTGGTAGTGCTGGGGTGCTCTCGGGAGCCCTGAACCAGGTTTCTGTTACTGCACAGATATCGATGTTCTCCATGCTAAGGAGAGTTTCGAGTGCATGCATCTTGAGGTTTAGACTTCTGGCACTGAGTAGCATTACTCTTAGTTTCTTATCCCTTGTGATACCTATGGAGATGGGTTTGTCTTTTGAGCCTTGCCTAAAACCAAGAGCCTTTGCCAATATCTGAAAGCCCAGGGGTGACAGGTGCAAGCCGTCCTTAGTGAAGCATTGTGGCTTGTCGAGCATATCATCCCAGGCTGACAGGCATTGGATCCCCTTTGAATGACACCAATACTTAAGCCAGTTGTTGAAATTGATTAAAACATATATATATTTATGGATCCCTATCATATGATAGAAACCTCATTTGACTGAGACCATAAGACTGAAATTTCAAAAAATTTCAAAAGACTGAAACGTCATTTGACTGAAACCCATAAGACTCAATTTCAACATACTACATTTTAAACTGGACCATATAAAACCAGACTGGGTGAGGGTGTATGCCCCCACCCCCCCAATGTGGGGGCTGTGCCCCCCACACCCCCCCTAACTATATATACTAACTCCAGGATCGCACTACAGTGGGGACAGGGCATAGTAGTGGAAGCATGTAGACTACTGTAAGATATGTGAAAGTTATATGCCCTTTTCCCTACTGTAATGCAATCCTGGAGTTAGTATATTATAGTTGGGGGGTGGGAGGCACAGCCCTCCACATTGGGGGTGTAGGGGCATACCCCCCCCCCACCTAGTCTGGTTTTATATGGTCCAGTTTACAATTTAGTATGTTGAAATTCAGTATTATGGGTTTCAGTCAAATGACTTTTCAAGCTTTTGAAATTTCAGTCTTATGGTTTCAGTCAAAAGTGTATCAGTCAAATGAGGTTTCTATCATATGATAGGGATCCATATTTACACATGTACAATAATTTATATACATTTATTTTTTAATCCAGCAGGATATGCTGTGGACACACATCTAGGCTCAGTACTCTACAAACTCTGTTCAACACATACTTCTGTACCAGGAGTTTAATATACACATAACATACAGTTCTAATACATTTGTAAGACAAGCATATGAATTATACTGTTATTCACAAATGACATATGATTATTTACAAAATTCCAGATAGCTGGGCTGGCAGTATGTCCTTCTGTTACATTTCTACATAAATCATATTAATATTCACAAATTACATATAATTATTTACAAAATTCCAGCTAGCTGGGCTGGCAGTATTTGTTTTTGTCACAAATAACATAATTCAGGAAGTGAACATCACACCCCCCCACACTGTGAGTCTCTTTTTGATTTGTTTTTGACCCAGTATAGGTTGCACACTGGGTTTTTCTGAAACTTCGAGGGATACCACGGATTTTTCTTTTTGAGACTTTACAATTTAAAGTTGTGCAAACTGTATTAAACAAGCAGAACTGCATCTGTCTCACAGAAGACCATCTTCATTACTGCTACTATCATAGCAACCACTGACAATCCACAGACATTATGTTGCACTGTCAATACTTTTTTTCATAAAAATGCATATAAAACACTCAGTTATAATACAACACTCCCACAGTTACAGAAAAGCACTTCTATATCATTGCATTTGTTCAAGTGAGGCAGTAAGAGTGATGCAGTTGGCACAGCTGAAAGTCACTATGCTTGCTCAAGGTTACTCTGCCAGGGAGATTGATAGAGCTGTATGTAGAGAGCGCAATACAGCTACCACAAGAACATAAGTTTAAGTATAAAGAGAGGAACACCTGTGATAGTGTTCCACTAATGACAATATATCATTCAGAACTTAAAAACTGGACAAAATCGTAAGCGGCCTCAAACCAATGTTCAGTGAGTATGACAAGTTCAGAGACATTTTTCAAGCTCTCCCACTGCTGTCATTTAAACAGTCTCCAAATCTAAGTAATCTTCTAATCAGAAGCACACACAAACCAGAAGAGAATGTACTCCAAAATGGCGCAAAACCCTGCAACCATCCAAGATACAAACATCACATAATTGGTACAACTTCCAACATAACATCTGATCCTTCTGTATTAGATATGACAGTTATGGTTCTTAAAGGACATTTCTGCATACCTTTGAAAAGAAGAACAATGGAAATTAAGTTAATTCAGTTGCTCAGTCTTACAGTCAGTAGTATGAACCTGGATATTGGCTTTATGAGACACTATAATACCTAACTTTTCCTTTTGAGCATCTAATAGTGGAGATAATAAGGTATACTGAAGGGAAACATTTTTTTTCTTCTGATAATGCATGATTTGATGAATTTACTCTGAATTCAAACACTGTTAAGATTACTGGGGTCTATGTTTTAGCTCCTGTATTTTATTCGCAACAAGGGTGTAGTTCTTTTCACATAAGACAGCATTCTGATCAGAAATTCAGAATACTAGTAACCACAAACTTTAAAGTCATCTAGGCCTTAATATTCAGACAGTTTTAAAGTTATAACAAAATCTTGTCCAGTTCTGATGTTCTTCAGAATCTTATGCTGTATAACAACGCCATTTTCATTGCTCTCGTTCCCGTCTCCATAATTCTATGTTTCTCTCTGTTAGCTAAATCACAACCTGTTTAGTGTACTGCATACAATATCCATACATTTTAACCCTACATCTTATTCTCTTGGTAGTCCCTGCCTTTCTCATCATTGTGAAATGCACATTACTGTTAATTCATGCTTTTTGTTAACCAAAACCTGTCTCACAAAGATCACTTGTTTAGACAGACTAACAGCTTACAAATTATAACTTTTGTTTTCCTTCTCTGGATTTAACTACTCACCCTACACATCTCTTGTTTTAAGATTTAATGTTAAGTTGTCAATCTCGCCTTCATTCTTGCTGGATGGGTTCGGAGCCGATCCTCTGCTCCGAGTCGGCCTATACTAAAGCTCGAGAGCTATTTTTACTGGCTTGAGGCTCTCCTGTATCCCACAATGCTAGGCGCTAACTACCCAGATCTCGTTTGCCGCTTCAGCTATGAGGTTGCGTTTTTGCCGGCTCTCAGGTTAAAATTAGAAAAATCTCTTCCGGTAAGGTTTTTTTCTCTCTTTTGTAGTATTAGTTTTGTCTATTAGACCCTCTTCACCCCTCTAGTGTATCCCCTCCTAGATAGCTCCCTTTTCGGGTTTATTTTTCATTACCAACCCCACTCCTTAGATTACTAGGCCTTCGGCTAACTTTAGTTTAGACATTAGCTTAATCTTAAAGTTATTGTTAGAAAAGATTGTCTATTTTTCGGTTTAAACAGTCTCAGTCTTTGTGTGTGCGTGTCTAGACTGAGTAAGTTTGAGTGTGGGTGTTTGTTGGTGTGTTGGTGACTTGTCATCCCTTCAGGATGTCCAAGGATTCCAGGGTTTCAGGCTTCAAGAAGTGTGACTCGTGCTGTCAGAAGATGTTTCTGACAGACGGTCACACTTCTTGTGTTTATTGCCTGGGCCCTCTGCACCTGCAGGACTCTTGCTCTGTCTGCCATGCATTCAGTCCAAGAGTCCTGCAGGAACGAAAGAACAAGCTTATATTACGAAGCTTGTTGAAACCCAAAGGTTCCCCGACCAAGTCTTCGTTGGGGAAACCTTCGAAGCCCACAAAACCGTCGGCTCCAAGTTCTGAGCCTTCGTCTAGTGGTGCTTCTAGTGCTCCTACATCGGCTCCGGCTGGAGCCGATCCTACCAAGACTCAGTCAGCTCCGATAATTGTGTCAGAACAGTCTGCGAGCCATAAGCGCTCTAGTTCTCCATCTTTGGAGTCTGTCCATTCGGCTCCGAGATCTCCTTTGCTTTCGGAGCGGAGCCATCGGTCCCATTCCTCTCGGTCTTCCAGGCTTTCGGGAACACGACCTCGAGAGGGTGGTTAGTAGACTCCTTAAGTCACAGGCACTGGCCCAGATGCTTCAGAGCCCTTCTCAACAGACAGCGGCTATCCCCATTCTATCGTCGATTCCTCCTCTGACTCTTCCTTTGAGCTTGGAGCCGGAGTTTGTGGGAGCTGGGACCGTCGACACGTCGGAGCCGATACCACACCTTTTGGCTCTATCGTCGGCTCCGATCTCTTCCATTGTGCCATCATTGGAAGGATCCGGGCGTCGGGACTCCCTTGTCGGCTCCTAGGGGGTGAGTGGCATTGGACCGTTGTCTGACCCCATTCTCCCTCTCGGAGCCTCGGCACAGGTGAGTTCGGCCCCGACATCGGCCTCGGAGCCATCCCTCTCGGTGCCGGGAGGGGTCCTTATCTCTTTGGAGTGGGGGCCTTCTTCCCTGCCTGTCAGGGGTGCCTTCGAGGTCATGAGGAGCATGCTGGCCCCTGTGCCTGCTCCTCGGTCAGCTCCCTCAGCTCCTCCCACTGTTGTGCCTGCCACGGTCTCTACCCATTCTCTCGACCCCGACCGCAGAGATCCAACACCTCAGGTGCCCCCATTGGGAGCATCCTCTTCTTCCGAGGCCTCCCCTGATCCGTCAGGGGAGCCCCCTTGGAAAAGGAAATGCAAGAGGAAGCATGTGGACTCTCCTGAGTCCATCACATCCGACACCGACTTGGATGAATCGGAAGGGTCCCCACGGTCCCCCTCTGAGGATGTCTCCTTTTCTAACATCCTTGAAATCCTCAAACAGAGGGGGAATTGGCCTACCCTCAATCCTTCTGAGGATTAGTCGGTTTACCTAGAGGCTTTTGGTTCTCGTCCTTCCACCTCCTGGGTGTCTTCGCCATTTGACCCCCCTTATGGAAGTGGTGGCACAGAAGGCATGGACGGCCCCTGACTCAATGGAACCTACCCCACGGAGGCCTTCAAAATTTATCACAGTCCCTTCTGATAAACAGTTTTTAACCAAAGGTGTCCCTGTTGATGCCATGGTGGTGGCGGCGGCCACTAAGAAGGAACTGACTGATCCTTCGGTATCGATTCATCCTCCTAATAAGGAATCTAGGACTATGGATAGGTACGGCAAGCGGATGTTTTCTTCAGCGACCTTTACCATGCGGTCGCTGAATTACTTATGTCATTTCACCTGCCTTCAAAGAGACATGCTCAAAGAAATGGGTGATACTTTACAGGATCCAACAGCTGTGGGTTCTCAAGACAAAATCAACTCCCAGCTGGCAACCCTGAACTCGATTGTTAACTCCTCCATGCAGCTTATTTCTTATGCGGCCGATGGGGCGAGTAGGGCTGCAGGCACAGGTGTGGCCTTAAGACGTCACGCCTGGATGCGGCTTTGTAACTTTGCTGACCCCTTCAAGGCATCCTTCATGAACTCCCCCTTTGATGGTTCAGCGTTGTTTGGACCTCAAGTGAAGGATACTTTGACCAGATGCGAACAGGATGGCAAGACTCTCTCGGCCGTGGGAGTCCGTTTTTCCACCCCGTCTAGATCATACCCTAAGGGTCAGAAGGGTGGAAAAATGTGGTTTTGCAAACCACAGGGAGTCACGCCTGACGCATGAGGTGAGTTCCCCTCTAGAGGCAGGGGGGGAACAATAACAGACACCACCCTAGGGGCAGAGGGGGTCCGCAGAATCAGGGTAGCAGAGAAGCTGTCTCTGGCCAGCCCTTCCAGCATCCCTGAGATGCTGCCCGACTGTCCACCTTCGGAAGCAGTCGGGGGAAGATTATCACTGTACCCAGAAGCCTGGTTTTCCCTCACTCAAGACAAATGGGTACGGTCAAGCATATCCGAGGGTTACAAAATTCCCTTTGCCCACAACCCAGCACAGCCAAAAAGGCCCCTTCCAGATGTTCCACCCGGTCTAAGGGAACAAGCAGTATTAGAAATCTCAAAACTGCTAAGAAAAAGAGCCATCCAACCAGTCCCAGCAGACCAGCAAGGATCCGGAATCTACTCCAAGTTCTTTTTGGTACCAAAAAAGACAGGGGACTGGAGACCAATTTTGGATCTCAGCAGGCTAAACAGGTCTGTCCAAAGAACGAAGTTCCGGATAGTCAAGCTACAGTCCATTCTACCCTTTTTGGGCCAGGACAATTGGATGTGCTCTATAGACCTTCAGGATGCATACTACCACATCAAGATGCACAGGCGCTCCAGGAGGTTTCGCTGCTTCTGGCTTGGGGCCAGTTACTACCAGTTCAGGGCCCTGCCCTTTGGTCTCACTACAGCCCCCCGAGTGTTCACCAAATGCATGGCAGTGGTTACGGCTCATCTGAGACGTGAAGGATTCCAGGTGTTTCCATATCTGGACGACTGGTTCCTTACCGCCACCACCAGGCGTCAACTTCTTCATTACAGAGATTACACCATTCAAACTTGCAACGAGCTAGGTATCTCCATAAATTTTGAAAAGTCTGCATTGTCGCCTTGTCACTCTATTACTTTCATAGGCGCCATATTGGACACAGCCGAACTAACCGTAAAACTAACCGCACAGAGAGTTTCGGATATTCGCACACACGTTCACATCCTTCTTCAGAGCAACAGAATCCAGGCCAGGTTTGTACTGAAGACTTTAGGTCTCATGGCAGCTGCCATTACGTTACTTCCCCTAGCTCACTTTCACATGCGGATCCTTCAATGGATGCTCTTTTCCCAGTGGTCCTTTCAATAGCTTCCAATGTCTCACAGCATTTTAATCACACAATCATGCAAGAAACACCTGTCTTGGTGGATGGTCTCCCCGCAAGTCGTTCAGGGCAGACCCTTTGTTCTCCCCCCCGGTTGCTACGGTGACAATGGACGCCTCCCTAATCGGGTGGGGGGGCATTTTCAGGGCATGACAGTTCAGGGCACATGGCAACCTTTCGAGTGCCACCTGCACATAAATGTCTTGGAGATGAGAGCAGTACTTTTAGCGTTGCAAGCCCTTCAGGACTCTCTTCCCATAGGGACTATTGCAGTTCAGACGGACGATATGTCCGTAGTGTGGTACATCAACAAGCAGGGCGGAACCAAGTCCTACCCCTTGTGTCAAGAAGCATTCAGACTTTGGCAGTGGGCGATCTCTTCTCAATGGTTTCTGATAGCAACGCATATCCCTGGGAAGTCCGACGTAATAGCAGACAGGCTGAGCAGAGCCATTCTCATGCCGCACGAGTGGTCTCTCAAACAGTCAGTGGTGGAAGAGATTTTCCAAAGATGGGGTCAGCCTTGCTGCAATCTTTTCACAACACCTCAAAACAGCAAGTGCCACGACTTCTTCACTCTCTTCCCGGCCATGCCCCCAGAAATGCTCTAGTCCACGATTGGCCCCGGGGTATCCTGTATGCTTTTCCCCCCCTTCCATTAATCACACAACTAATTCAGAAAGCTACCTCATTGAGATCCTCAATGATCCTCATTGCCCCTTACTGGCCTCGACAAATCTGGTTTCCATTCCTGCATCGTTAGCTCTTGGAGCAGCCCTGGCATCTGGACCCAGTGCCAGACCTTTTGACCCATCAGTCAGGCGAGCTGCACCACTCCCTCCTCTCTCTCAACCTCACAGCTTGGTTGCTCCACTTCCAACCTTAGCCAGGCTTCCTTTTATTTCCCATTCGGTGCATGACATCATTCTAGCTTCCCACAAATCTTCTACCAGGAAGATTTATACTAGCAAATGGAAATGTTTCTCCTTCTGGGCAGAGTCTAGAAACATGGATCCTTTCATGGCACCTATCCAGTCAGTCTTAGATTTCTTGGCTGAACTTTTTCAATCAGGTTCTTCTTCGTCCACTATCAGAGTTCAGTTAGCGGCCATTTCAAATTTTCATGTTGGCCTGTCAGACTCCACTGTTATGTCCCATAAACTTTGTAAAGCCTTCCTTAAGGGCATCTTTTTACTCAAACCCCCAATCAGAGATCCCCCACCACAGTGGGATTTGAATCTGGTCTTAACCTCTTTGATTCTCCCTCCCTTTGAACCTGCGGCTTCCTGTTCCTTGAAGTTACTCTCATGGAAAACTCTATTTCTAGTGGCCATAACTTCCACCAGGAGAGTCTCAGAGTTCACGCCCTTTGCGTTCGTCCTCCTTACCTGGTTTTCCATAAAGATAGAGTATCCCTCAGAACTAACCCATCCTTTTTACCCAAGATATCTTCTGAGGCAAATTTGAACCAGACTATCAATCTCCCAGTCTTCTTCCCTAATTACTCCAACAGAGTGGAACAAAAGTTGCATTTTTTGGATGTTCATCGTCAACTCCGTTACTACCTGGATAGAACCAAGCAGGTTAGGAAATTTGAGCAGCTCTTCCTGTCTTATGCGGAAGGGAAGAAAGGCCTTCCAGTTTCCAAAGTAACCCTTTCCAGATGGTTGGCCTCTGTGATTATTTTCATCTATGAACTGAGGAGTCAAGAACTTCCTTCAAAGCCTAGAGCCCACTCAACTAGAGCCTTAGCTACGTCAATAGCTCTCTAGGCTAGGTTACTTATAGACTCCATTTGTGCGGCAGCCACATGGGCCTCTCCTCATACCTTTATTTCTCATTACAAACTGGACATGGCCTCCAGAAGACAAGCTAACTTTGGTTCCACCGTCCTCAAGAGTCTGTTCCGTTGAGCCACCCAGGGCTGAGGTGCTAGGGACGCGGTCCCATCCAGCAAGAATGAAGACGAGATTGACAACTTAAGGCTTAAAAACCTCAGCTTTGGCTGGCTAAGATCTAGCTGTATTCAACTGGACATATAAGAGAATTTAAGTACCTTTATCTGCACTTTTTTTCAAAGAATACAGTATTTAAATTGATTTAACTGTGTTGCAGGAATATATATTAACTGAACTGGAAATTTTGAGTCTGCTCTTCAGTCAGTACTGCTGAATGTTATTGTTTGTTAGTAATTACAGGTGTGGGGGTAGCCACATTCTTTAATTTCCTGTCCTTGCCTATTTAAGTGGTACAGTTTGAAATATTTTCTGCTTAAAAACCTCAGCTTTGGCTGGCTAAGATCTAGCTGTATTCAACTGGACGTATAAGAGAATTTAAGTACCTTTATCTGCACTTTTTTCAAAGAATACAGTATTTAAATTGATTTAACTGTGTTGCAGGAATATATATTAACTGAACTGGAAATTTTAAGTCTGCTCTTCAGTCAGTGCTGCTGAATTTTATTGTTTGTTAGTAATTACAGGTGTGGGGGTAGCCACATTCTTTGATTTCCTGTCCTTGCCTATTTAAGTGGTACAGTTTGAAATATTTTCTGCTTAAAAACCTCAACTTTGGCCAGCTAAGATCTAGCTGTATTCAACTGGACGTATAAGAGAATTTAAGTACCTTTATCTGCACTTTTTTCAAAGAATACAGTATTTAAATTGATTTAACTGTGTTGCAGGAATATATATTAACTGAACTGGAAATTTTGAGTCTGCTCTTCAGTCAGTGCTGCTGAATTTTATTGTTTGTTAGTAATTACAGGTGTGGGGGTACCTACATTCTTTGATTTCCTGTCCTTGCCTATTTAAGTGGTATAGTTTGAAATATTTTCTGCTTAAAAACCTCAGCTTTGGCCAGCTAAGATCTAGCTGTATTCAACTGGACGTATAAGAGAATTTAAGTACCTTTATCTGCACTTTTTTTCTAATAATACAGTATTTAAATTGATTTAACTGTGTTGTAGGAATATATATTAACTGAACTGGAAATTTTGAGTCTGCTCTTCAGTCAGTGCTGCTGAATTTTATTGTTTGTTAGTAATTACAGGTGTGGGGTAGCCACATTCTTTGATTTCCTGTCCTTGCCTATTTAAGTGGTACAGTTTGAAATATTTTCTGCTTAAAAACCTCAACTTTGGCCGGCTAAGATCTAGCTGTATTCAACTGGATGTATAAGAGAATTTAAGTACCTTTATCTGCACTTTTTTTCAAAGAATACAGTATTTAAATTGATTTAACTGTGTTGCAGGAATATATATTAACTGAACTAGAAGTTTTGCTCTGCTCTTCAGTTAGTCCCACCCACCCTCCCTGTTTTTGTTTTGGTGTTAATCTTAGTGGCCTTGAAACTGCCCGCCCCTCTTGTAAATTTGTGTTTGGATACTCCTTCTGGGCCCATCTCATTTGCTTACTCAACTGAGTGCAGTGAGATCATATTCTGATTTCAGGCACTCCTACTGTGTACAAAGAGAGCATCTGGGATATGGAAGAAAAAAAAATCTAAGCTTGTTTCCTGCCTTTCCTGTTAAGTGGTATAGACTGTTTGTAGGCTTCTGAGCCCCCAAGCCCTTCTGTGTTGGAGGGTAGCCTTCTAGCTTAGTTTTTTTTTCTTATAACTAGCCAGTTTTCTAGTTTCAGCACTCAAATCTGTTTCTTTGAACTCAGCACTTGTTCAGAACTCATTGTAAACACTACATAAGCTGCAAATTACTACAGCACTCAACTTTCCTCACTTGTCTAGCAGAAAGCAGTTTTTAGTACTTAATAAATAAGCACTTATCCAGGCATGTCTAAGGGTCAGCTTCCAGTGATTTCTCCTGTCTACCTGATGAATCTGGGCATCTTGGGGCAATGCAGCAATTGCCTCATGTACACAGACAACCCTCTCCTCCTACCACCCAACACTACAACCTGTGAGAGATGCACTTATATAGCCAAACTGGAAGCAAAGCTCTCTTCACCCAAGACTGGACTAGACAGTCAAGAGGAGAGGGTAAACACTTGCACTACACCACACTAATCACATAGTCCCTCAAAACCCACACCACCAAAACACACACATAGAAACACAAAACACACACCTACATTCGCGGAGGCTCTCAATAAAAACCTGCCCAAGCATCAGGGACATCCAAAGCATAAACGCAAGCAAACTCCACCCCCCAACACAACCCAAATGACACATAGCCCACAAAATCAGTGTGCCACTCAACCACAGCCCATAAGGCATAACAACGTACCCAACACTCTAGTCATAGGTGACTCTATAGTCAGACAGACTGATGTTCCACTCACTAGACTAAACAAGGAGAAAGTTACTGTCAGCTGCCTGTCAGGTGCCAGGATCCACCACATAATGCATGCACTCAGGTCACTCCTCAATAAGTACAAATATGACTCTGTCATTGTCCATGCTGGTGTGAATGACCTGAGATGTACCTCCCTGGACTACATGAAAAGAGACATGGAGGAGCTCTCCGATCTTGTATCCCAGGCAGATATGACCCTAAACCTGAGTAGCATCCTGCCATCACCCAGAATGATACCACAGTACAAGGACAAATTGATTGACTTCAACAATTGGCTAAGCTTCTGGTGTCATTCTAAGGAGATCCACTATTTGTCTGCCTGGGACGACATGATCGACAGTCCACGATGCTTTGCCAGAGATGGCCTGCACCTGTCGTCCTTAGGATTCCGGATACTGGCTAAGACTCTTGCCACCCCTATAGTGCCTTTTTTAGGCAAGGTTCAAATGACAAATTCACCACCATAACCAGTACAAGCAAGCAAAATCTGAGGGTAATGCTACTCAATGCTAGAAGTCTAAACCTCAAAATGCACTCACTCGAGGCACTCCTTAAAATGGAGAACATTGACATCTGTGCAGTGACAGAGACCTGGTTCAAAGCTCCAGAGAGCACCCCTGCATTACCAGGCTTCAATTCATACCACACCTTTCGGCCACCTAACCCAGAAAGAAGCACTAAAGGCGGAGGCGTGTCCATATTCATTAAGGATATCCACACCTCCAGGCTAGTTGCACAGCATAATGCATCCAAGATTATCCAAGTGCAACTAACTCTGGGCAAGATCGCAATCCAAATTGTAGCTTGCTACAGACCCCCCACCATGCCCCAGGATTCACTCTCCTCATTTCTTGATACACTGGAAAGTATTAGGGTACAACCCAACACCCTAATAATGGGCGTTTTCAACTACCCCACCATTAACTGGAAAAACTACTCATGTACCAACTCTTTTGCTCAACGTTTTCTAGAATTCATAAATTCCAACACCTTGGATCAACTTATTCACACCCCCACCAGGGGCAGCAATATCCTAGACCTGGTCATCACCAACATGGGAAACTGGTGTTCCACACCAGAGGTCAATTCCTCATTGGTCAGATCCGACCACAAGCTAATCAGCCTAGACATCCACATCCCACCCCCAGCCCCAATTAGGGAAACCATTGTAAAAAACTTCTCAAAAGCCAACTTCACACTTCTTAAGACAGAAGTGGCAAACTTCATGACACCCATGCAGACAGACAATAGAGGTATGACTGCCGAATTCTACACAAATGCACTTTATAAGCACTTATACGAGTGCATGGATCATGCTATTCCTAATAGAACCAAGATGTTATCCTCCAAAAAAAGGAAGCCAAGCTGGTGGTCCTCTGCCATAAACAAACTCTACAACAGAAGAAAGAAACTGTTGCAAAAAAGAGTAAAATCCCATGACTGGAGGAACTCCCTGGTCAACCTCAGTAAGAAGTTGAGATCCCTCATAAAATCCTCTAAAGCTAGTTACGAAAACAAAATTGCCACTGACTCTAAAGACAACCACAAAGCATTCTATAGCTATGTCAAGAATCTAAATGGGAACACTCAGATCTGCTCTGAGTCACAGTATAATGGCACTAAATATACAGAACCAACTGATATTGCCAACATCCTAGCAGATAGGTTCAGTGCTAACTTTACCCCCCTCTCACCCCCTAGAGGGCCCATCCCTATACCGGAAGAATGCAAAGTTCCTATAATCATGGCTGCACAGGTAAAAAACACACTCTCCAAAGCCAAGAACACAGCATCCATGGGACCTGACAATATCTCAGGCTGCGTTCTACATGAACTACAGAATGAACTGGCACCATACCTAAGTACCATGTTCAATCATAACCTCACCTCAGGTTTTATACCCACTGAGTGGCGCACCGTGACAGTTATCCCACTCCACAAAGGGAGAGCCACGACGGACCCTGGGAACTACCGCCCCATTAGCCTGACGAGCTGGTCTGCAAGGCCATGGAACGTATCATCATGGAACTCATAAACAAAGACATTGGTAATCTCCAAACTCTGGACCCTACTCAGTTTGGGTTTGTAAAAGGCAGATCATGTCTCCTAAACCTGATTGACTTCTTTGAAGCAGTCACCAAAGCCATAGATGATGGTAAAATGGTTCACACAGCTTATCTAGATCTCGCCAAGGCTTTCGACACCATCCCCCACTCTGGAATTATAGATAAGCTCACTAAACTAGGTATAAATCCCTATGTCATAAGATGGGTTGCCAACTGGCTCACGGACAGAACCCACACTGTGAAAGTAGTGGATACCAAATCTGACATCAGACCAGTGACAAGTGGAGTACCACAGGGTTCAGTCCTGGGTCCTCTCCTGTTTGGTATCTACTTCTCTGAAGTGCAGGCCAACACAGAAGGTCTTTGGCTAAGAAAGTTTGCAGATGACTGCAAACTAGGAACCATAATCGAAACTCCTAACGATGTGGACAAACTACAAAAGGGCCTCACTGAGACAGATTCCTGGTGTCAAAGCCATGGCCTGAAGCTCAATGCCAAAAAGTGTACTGTCATCCCCTTTGGTAAAAACTCTGTACAAATGAACTACCACATAGCTGGTAGTTTACTTAATGCCAAAAATGTGATAAGAGACCTTGGGACACAGGTGGACAGTAGTCTCTCCTTTGATAATCACATCGCCACAGTGGTCAGGAAATCCTTCTATGTGGCTCATTTCATCACAAAAGGATTCTCATCCAGAAAACAAGAGGTCATTGTTCCCCTCTACTCATCACTCATTAGACCCATTATAGAGTACAACGCCCCTTTTGGTATGTACCTCACAAGACATCTACAACAACTGTAAAGACCACAGAAATACCTCACAAAGAGGATTACTGGCCTCAAACAGATGCCCTATGCAGACCGTCTCAAAAAACTACAGCTTTACTCCATCGCATATCGCCTACTCAGGGGCGATCTCTGTCTAACATACAAAGCTATGTCAAACCCAGAGCTGTTGGACATGCTCCACTTACAGAAATCCCAATCCCTCCGAGCTACACACTCTAGGGACCTTAACCTTGTCACCACAATAAACAGAACATGCTGGAGGGATAGATTCCTGTCCCAGAGACTTCCCATACTCTGGAACAGACTACCTATCTATGTCAAACAGAGCTCCTCATTAGCACTCTTCAAGAAAAATCTTGATGATTGGATTGGAAATGGGAAATTCACCCCGGGGATCACTTCTGTGGCTCTGCTCGACAGGGGCATAGGAAAATAATTTTCTTGGGTGGCGAAAGCCAGGTTACATTTTTTGGCTAGGCTTGTATGGGCCCTAGGGCCAATAGCCTAGTACCTACCTATGAACATTGAGAAGTTATGTACCTACCATAACGTTCCATGTTAGTTGTCTTCTTCTCGCCTTCTTTCTTGCGTCCACCCTCCAACCCCCTAGCCTGGACAGACCAAAAGGATCTCTTTGGGCCTTCTTTCATCCCAGCTTGGATTCCCATGGTTGCCCTTTTTTTCTTGGCAAGTTATATATATAGGTATTCCTCTTATTCCTTTGTTCTGGAATCAGAACTGCTATGGTGTTATCTATCAAACGAGATCTGGGTAGTTAGCGCCTAGCATTGTGGGATACAGGGGAGCCTCGAGCCGGTAAAAATAGCTCTCGAGCATTAGTATAAGCAGAGTCGGAGCAGAGGATCGGCTCCAAACCCATCCAGCAAGAAAGAAGGTGAGAAAAGACAACTAACATGGAACGTTATGGTAGGTACATAACTTCTCATTATCTCATTAAATATCAGAGCAGTCTTGATGAGTGTTGCCTTCTCTGCTTAATGAACACTAACTCTAAGGTAACATGGCAAACTTTAATTTTATAGCGAGTCGTGACCCCGTTCTACACTTTGTTTCTCCCCCCCCCACACATACTTTTTGTCTCTGAGGTGTAGCATGAGCTACAGGTTTTCTACCCCAGCATTTTGCCTTTTTGAAGATTTCTTTTTTTAGCCAATTGGAAATAAATTATGTACTTCTCTTTCCAGGCACAAGTGGATATTTACACACTGTATTTAATATGAGTAACTTGATGACTCCTGATGAAGGTCTCATCAAAACTCAAGTAATTGCAAAACCTATGTTGGTGTAATAAAAGGTATTATATCATGTCTGTGTTCCAGTGTCTTTGTGTTTCCTGCTCCAACAACCGACTTATCAGTAAAAGGAAGTTCAGAGATAATTCTGCAGTCTTGACCTTGCTTACCTTGAAAGATGTTTAGCTCTGACTTTTCTCCAGCCCTGTGGTTCTTGCTCTGCCTGTAATAAAATTGTTCTGCGTCTTGCATATCTTTCTTTTAACTGCAGATATATCAGACAGAAGAGGTAGAACAGCAGTTACTGAAATAGCCAACAATGATAGGTAAATGGTACTCTGGTGCTTACCCAACAGGAACAGGGCCTATGCACAAGTCATTGGTTCCACTGAATAGCTTATTATTTGTGCATAAATTTACAACATTGCAGGCATGCCATTTCAAATTAAAGTTACTTAGTTAGTAGAGCTTTCATTTGACAGAAAACCACATGCACAGAAAAAAAGTATTTTGATTTGAAGTATGTTGAGTTTGACTGTTGTAGTTCCAATGAGTAGTTTTATGGCTGCAACATGGAATGCTAGTGACTTTCCCTTCTGCAGTTTTTATTTCGGTTCCTTGAAAAATCTGTGGCCTTCAGGCAACAGGAGAAGGACTGGAGCCACTAAATAAGAATGCACCTTTGTGATTAACACATCATAGCCTTCAGAAAACAACTGTTTGCAGCCCTTGTAATTTTTAGCTTACATTTATAATGGGCTTATTACTTCTGCCATTAGGGATCTAAGTCAACTGATCCCTTTTAGGAGGAGATGGCTATTCTTGTGTTTGCTCAGGCATCCCTTTTTAAGATTGGCCATGTTTCCTTCTGTTTACTTAAGCTGGTTTTATTGGTTTCATTTTTCTACTTTTGTGCACATCCTAAATTTTTAATTTCCTACACTTCTCAAAGAACTTTCTTTGAGAATTGCAGTGGTTGCCTGCCTTCTTTTAGATATGCTACTTTACACATATGATTGTTTCTGTGCTGTATGGGTGTTAAGAAATGTGGAGTGCTATACTACACCTGATATACTGTCGTTTCCCTATTTTATCCCTACTGGAGCACAGTGTTCTCCGACTTTCTTAGCCTCTGGGAGAGTGATTGTGGGCCACTGCATTGGATGAGTGCAACACTGAGTTATGGCTAGCTGTGTACCAACATGAAATACCTTTCTCACACCACAAGAGTGCTTACAGCTGGGTCAGCCAGGCTGTGACTTCTGTTTATTCCATCCTCTGATCACAATTAGAGATATACGAATGCATTACTTGTTTTGGAGTAATTGCTGGACAAGTGCATGTTTGGGGGGGCAGTTATACTGGGCTGTTTTGCATGCATCTAATAGCAATCAGAAATTATATTATGATGGCTATGTATGCATTTATTCATTTCTTTGGTCACTGACGTCAGAGCCTTACATAGTTAATAAAGAGACACTGTTGCCAGGAACCAAGCACTGCACACAACTCGGTAGGGAGTAAACATTTAATGAAAGACTGCTCCTTTTACACCACGAGAACAAGTTTACAAGAACAAAATCACATGAAGCGCTTTTCGTTTGGAAAGTGCCCAAACTTCTTCAGATACTGAACCCAACACACTGAACTGATTTAAAGTACCGTTCTGTGACGTAAATAATTAGTTAATTAATTAAAACACCATAAAATCACAATGATCATTTAAAGTTAAATACAACGCACTTTTCTCTTTAAATGCTAAAAAACATTTAGCTTAAAAAGTCAATCCTTTTAAGGAACTTTTACAAAGGAATTGTAATACTAATAAAAAGTAAAAATAATAAATGAAAAATAATACTGACACCAACCATGCATGGTGTGTGTAAACATGGTATCACACCTAATATATAAAAGAGTATAAGTATATGTGTCATGATGATATACTTTATAAAATGTGCTTGTTTGAGTACCATTAATGTGTTGTTTTATAACACACATATAGATTTCTAACTAGTTTAATATACCATTGGTACTGCTAGTGGTTGATGGATGATTAATATTTCAACAGGTTTACATAATAAAGCATCTGAGTAAACTTTTCAGTTTCAGAATACTTGCCAAAGAATATATTTCACTGATACCTGGGTGGGGGGGTCACAGGAATTAAGCTGCAGTTGCCATTTCCATTCACTCTCTTCAAGGTGCAACTTAACTATATTACTATCTAAATATCTGACTTTGTCATGTGGGGTTACTTGTGATATAACTCTGAACTTGAATACATGGCCGAGATTTTCCTTGCAGTGCCTAGCTAAAGCGTTATCCATTTTTTGTTTATTAATAGTGTAGTAGTGTTCGTATATCCTGTCACATAACCTGCGGTCGGTCTTGCCGACATAAAAGGCTGGACAGGCTTGGCATGTGAGCAAGGTATACCACTGATTTAGTGTTACAATTGAACTTGCCCTTAGAGTGGTAGGTGGTGTTTCTCACCCGAAATGTGTTACCTATTTCAATGTAATTACAATACCAGCACTAGAAAAATGCAAGTTAATTCAAAGTTAATTCAGCACTCAGCAATCAATTAATTACTATGGTTACGTATTGCCCTTAGTTAATTGCTGAAGTCAGAAAAACTCTGTTTAAAAAACAGATGCACAAAATGTAAAGGCAAGAACATGTGGATAAATATAAATAAAAATACATAAAAAAATCAATGGATAAATACATATATTCATGTTCCCCATTTAGTAACTACTAATGTACATGGGTATAAGCATAAAAATATCTATAAAAATATGAGCAGTACACACTCAACAACTTAATACATACATTCTGCCTAATAAATGCACATGTTGTCCACCTAGTAAATACACATGCTTTAATGCATACATCTCAACAAATGCTTGTCTTTAGTGATATCTATGCTAGAAGCAGCTCAAGAAATACTGTCATATTGACCCAAAGCCCTGCATGTGTTTATGTTGTCTTCTCTTGTTTAAATAGTATTATTATTTTTTATTTTATTTTAACCTTCTAGATTTTAGCACTGGCTTCAGTGGAACACTATCATTCAAACCCAAACCTCTGCGTGCTCCTAAACGCTAAATTTACTTCCATATTTTCAGTAGTATTGACTATGTCCCCCATCCTGTTGCTGACATTCTGAATGTGTAAAACCTGAAACAAAAATGTATGGTCATCCCCCTTATCCAGTGTATGCTTAGGCAAAGCACTATACAGTTGCCCTTTTCTAGTGCAGTAAAGGTGATCCCTTATCCGTTCCCTATGGTGACGGTTAGTTTTGCCAACATAGAAATGGAAACGTGCAGTGAGCTACATACACTGCATTCTTAGTATTGCAATCAGCAGAATTCCTTAGCTCCCATAGACTCCCTATTTCAGGGTGCTTAAAAAACCTTGATTCGTCTATATAAAGGCACTGTGTGCATTTTCCACATCTATGGGTGCCATTCACTGTGCTATCCATCAGAGTAGGTATCCTTAGACAGCAAAGCTGCTGTTTCAGATTTTTCTTATTTCTAAATGCAAAATGTGGTTGTCCACCCACTATGTTGGTAGTATCCTCAGCTACTAACAACATATGCCAATTTTGTCGTATGATGGTTTCAAACCTTTTCACATCTCTTGTATATGGTAAAACCATCGGAATGTATGGTAATACACTATTCCTGATACCTACCCTGTCACTACCTGCTCTATCAGAGTAGTAGGGCTTAGCTTTCCTTTCTTTGTGTATATTATGGTACACCTTATCAATTTCATGTTCACTATACCCCTAGTAATGAAACCTGTTCTTAGCTTAGTTAACTCATTTCTATACACTTCCTCTTGACAACATAGGCGAGATGTTCTCATTGCCAGACCTGTAATTATGTTAGGAAAAATCTTAGGGTTATGCATACTGTTTCTGTGTAGAAAAGATGGTCTGTAGCATTGTTTCCTATGTAATTTCATAGACCATTGGTCATTTTCTCTGTATATGGTAATGTCCAGGAAGTCTAAACTCCTTTCAGAACAGTTTGTCGTAAACTTTAAAAAGTCACTAGTAGTATTTGGGTATGCATACAGGGATTTAAGTTGTTCACCATCACCTTTCCAAAAAATAAAAAGATCATCTACGAAACACTTATAAAAGGCTATTTGGGGATTACCTAACAGATGTTCATATTCCCAGTTAACCATAACCAGGTTTGCATATATGTTGGCACAACTTGTGCCCATGGCAACCCCTGACAACTGCTTATAGCATATGCCATTGAACATAAATATGTTGTGCTCTAGTACCAATTCTAGTAACATACAGAGAAAGTCTATCTTAGTATTACAGAACTTTTCCTGCCTTGTCAACACTGATTTCACCATGCTTATCCCCTGGTCATTGGGTATACTTGTAAATAAAGACACTACATCTAGTGTGGCCAGCATCCCTGTATCTGCTGTTCCCATTTGCTTCACTGCCCCATAAAGGTCCACTAAAAAATGTTCTGCGTCTTTCAAGACACATACATATTCATTGAGTGCTGTCTTCAATTCCTTATCCGGGTATATAGAGATAGGTTATGTTAGCCATCCTGCCCCTGCTACTATAGGTCTAAATTTCGGGTTATGTGGGTCTTTGTGTATCTTGGGGAGGCCATGGATTTGAGGTATGAGTGGATTTTCAACAGTAAAATAATTGATGTAATTGTATTAAAAAAGAAGATTTTACTTTGTCGTGGTTCAGCTTCTTTATTCCAGCTACCTTCCTACTGGGCACCTATGTTTCAACATTTACATTAACAACTTTACCCAGAAATACTATATATGGTAAAATTATGGTATCAAGTGAAAGCTTATATAATTTTGCAAAATTTGCCACTGATACCTGCTGTCTGTCTAATATGAATAGGTAGATATTTATATTTGGTTATTAATGAAATACATGTAAACATCATATTTTTGTAAATAACATAGACATTGACTAGTTAGATGCATTGTGAATCAGCATTTTACATGTCCAATGAACTTAGAGGTCAAGAATATCTCAGTGCCATAGAAAACGTAAGCTATTTAACATAAATAATATGAATTCATTCCATATGATAATTATTATGTTAATAACTTTAACCAGAAGGTGTTTATATGGTACTCCATGGTATCAAATGAAAGCATACACGTATGCCATATACAATGTCGGAAAAACTTTGCACTGACAGTAGGTATCCAACTACCACTGCTTTGCAGATATAGACATTTATTTGTCCATTAAATATGCAAATATGCATACCATTCATAATGCAACCATAGAAATGCATTTATTTTTGCTAATGAGAAAGGGAGATGTATGGTGTATACCCTCTGGTGACACTTTATGTTTGCTCACATAGTGATGTGATGAGAGGGATTTGGAGAATTGAGTAAAGGGATAACATCCTGAAAATAGGGACATAACTCCATTACTAGATGAATCTGCAGGGATAAATTAAAGCCTAAAATAGGAACATTACTCAGAATTTTGCCTCATATTGTTGGTGTACCTCATAGAATTTGTGGTTTTGTGGTCAGTAATCGAGGATCAACATCACTAAATGAGAGATATTTTATTTTCAGACTTCATATCCTTCAGTGGTCTTACATGTTTAACAGTTTAAAAGACACTGAAGATTCTACTCAGTGATACGTAAGGTCACTTATTCAGAAAATGCACATTGACTCAAAAGCATCTACTCATTTTCAAATGCCTTAAAGTTAACTGTTCGTGATTTTGGACCTTTGTTCACCCTTAGGCTAACTGATGTTAGCCTTAATCACTATTTGTCCATGCCTGCACCTAGAATACCTTCCCTTTTTGGTGTTCCTAAGATCCACAAGGGGACCTCTGATCTACCAATGAGACCACTAGTAGATGCTAGGCAATCTAATACGTATTCATGTGCCAAGGTAGTGGACTCTATTCTTAAGAGGTATGTCAGTAAGGAGACCCAAATTTGTAGGGACTCGTGGTCCTTCTTGGAGCAAATCAACACCCTGAATTTTAAAAAAGAATGTAATTTCTTAACTGTGGACGTATGTCACCTTTATTTGTCCATTCCCCAAGATACAGGCACGGAATGGGTGTTGGAATTTATTAGGACCAGAGGGGCCACAGATAAAGAGCTATGCCTTACTAAGGACCTCTTGGGAATCATTTTGAAAAACAATTTTGTTTTGTTTAATGACAAATTTTTTCTTCAAAAGATAGGAGTGGCTATGGGGTCCCCTTGTGGAGCCAGTTTCGCCAACCTAGTAATGGCTTTTTGGGAAACAAACTACCTTTTTTCTAGTCAATGGATGGAAAACATAATTTTCTATACCAGATTCCTGGATGACATCATCTTGATTATTGATGGTGATATCAGTCTAGCCACTAATATTGTCAACTTTTTTAATAGTTCAGTTGACTTTTTAAAGTTTACCAAGGACTACCAAGAATCATCAATTCATTATTTAGATGTTGACCTTTCCAAAAACATCCAAGAATCGAAATACATGGTGAAGATCTATAGAAAGAGTTCTTATTCAAACTCTTTCTTGCATTTTTTTAGTGCCCACCCTCTACAACAGAAAAAATCTGTTGTAAAGGGGCAGTTAGTCAGAGCAGCCCAGATGGTTTCTAGTGAGGCGGATTTCCAATCAGAATGTATTAAACTTAGGAACATGTTTCTTAATAGAGGATACCCCCCTAACTTTGTGACTGGGATTACTAACGAGGTCCAGCTAAAAAGATCCCAAGGCGTGTATAAGCCCATTTTGAACAGGTGCACTATAAACGAATTACACGGTGCAGTGAACTTGAGTTTCCACTCAGGTGTAATAAGTGGACATGAGAGTGGAAACAACCAACAAAGGATTTTTTTCACTTTCCTTTCTGTTCACATTTAGTTCAGAAGCTGAGGAAATTTGGAAAATAGTCAGAAAATACTGGCACTTATTTTCTTGACCAAAGAAGTTGAGAGGTGTGTTTTTGATTGTCATTATATGCATGAATGATGCACGCTACTATGAAGTAAGTTGCAGTGCTTTACTGCATGAGGGTGAAAGGGAATTGTCTTCATTTGTTTTCAGAATGCAGTGCCATTGTTCTCCCATGTACTGTTGGTATGTCAGAGTACACTTTGCTAGACAAATAGTGATTGCTGAGATGGACTGCATCTGCACATATATTTCTGAGTGTTTTCAGTGATAGCAAAGCTGACTGGAGATAACTCACCTGCAGTTTTAACATTTTATCATACTCTGTCAAATATACGTAGTGCACTGGTTTTGCATATTTTTTGTCTGTTCATTGGGAAGAGTGTGGTTTTCTTGGAAATTCTTTAACTGCAGCAAGTAAGTAATGCCAGGCATTCAAGTTTCAGATATAATATCTTTCAGAAAATGCATGGTAATGGAAAACCTGATCTACCACTTTATATCCCCCAGTGTTTAAACAATTACAATCTATTTAGTTTTTGGTCTTTCTCTCCCTGTACCACATCATTTTTGGCTGTATTCCTCATTCTTGGGCTAAGTCAAGATGTTGGAGTTACAACTGAGATTCTTATTCTAAGAAGATGCACAAAGCTATTAGGAATGCAATTAGGTTCTATTAATTAGAATTAATTATTAGAAACAACCTGTGCCATAATGCCTAGACCTGTGTAACTTTTTGATTTTAAGAGTCAGAAAAATAAAAAGGACCACTCCACCATAGACGTAAAAACAACTAAGAACTTTAATAACAAAATAAAACAAAAACAGAATAAGCGGTTTCGGCGTGTGCCTTCTTCAGATCCTGCTGGCAAATGCTAAAATCAACCTATTTAAAAGCATCCTAGCAAACCAATTAAGCAATAATTAGAACAATTAAGCAATCAATTCAATCACAACCATTACATAGCCCCTTTAGATAAGATAGACTCAAACAAAAACCCCATTTCCAGCAAAGACAAAAAGATACAAAAATAAAAAAACTACTTACATTTAAAAAAACTTGTCAACTCAAAATAAAAATTTTGGTAAAAACAAAATGAATAACACAATTCAATACTCGAAAATAACCCATGTTATAAAATAAACTACTCTGAACTCAGTCTTACTAGTATTAACATACTAAACCCAGGAGCCACCCATTGATGACATAAATCTTACTGAAGCTTCAATCTTAAAGAGATGAAGCACTCTAATAGCATAACTTACTAACAGAGCACCAGAAATACAGGCTATGCTATAGTGAATATACATCAGAAGTTATGATCCAATCTTCATTCTTTCAAGAACGGTTTGAGTGGAACCATACCATTAAGCCCTGGGGGGCAATCCGCTCTCAGATTCATTATACATTTAGATTCTTCCGTTTCTGCCCTGTTAGTTATATCCCCTTCCCTTATTGTTAACCTAACCACTGAGAGCACCATAAACCTAAAACTATGAGTAGCATTGTCTCTAATATGAGTATACAAAGCACTGGTGACCACTTTATTGTGTATGTCAGAGTGGTGCTTAGAAATCCTTTCTTTCAACATCCTGTTAGTCTTGCCCACATAAAAACATGGGCAAAGACTACAGGTACCAATATAAACAACATTTTTACTGTTACAATTGGCATTCCTAGGGAACTGATATTTTCTACCTGTTAAGGGATGAATAAAAACATTGCTGGCATTAATAACAGAACAAACTTTGTAACAGCCACATTTCTGGATGCCAAAACGTCTGGACTCAATCATTTTCAATTTGTTACACATAGATGAACCTTGGTTGCTGCCACATAGCAACTTCTTTGGATTTTTCTTATTCTTAAAAGTAAAATGAGTTGTGGCACCTACTATTTCTTTCAGCCTATTGTCAGATGTCAGAATAGGCCAAAATGTCTTGATGGTTTCAAAAACTATGGAATAATCAGTACTATACGTAATACTGACCTTTACTATTCCTTCCTCTGTGCTAGTGGATGTTCTTTCATTATCAGTCTTTCACTTCTTCCATGGACTACATGTTGGGAGTAGTAGGGTCTACCTTTATTCCCTCGCAACTGTCTCATACATTCTATTAAGTCTTCTCTGACTGACCTGTAACCATGGTCCTTAAAACCTTGCAGCAATCTGTTATTTTCTTCAAGGAAAACCTCATCTTGGGTGCGTAATCTGGATACACGACTGATTTGATTATCAACTACATTGTGGAAAATGTGCCTAGGGTGCATACTGGAAAAATGCACCATGTGGTTCCTCCACATAGGTTTTTGATACATCATTGTATTGATCCCTTGAATGGGATCCAATAAGATCTTGACATCCAGGAACTCAATCTCTTCTCTAGACATTTTGACATCAAATCTCAGGAATATGGTGATCTCTGTTAAGAAATCTACAAATTCCAGGACTTCTTCCTCTCTTCCAGCCCATAAGATCATGATGTTATCCACAAATCTGTTATAAAGAATAACATTCTTTTTCTATTGGAAATTGTCATTTGCTGCCCATAGCTCCTTCCACTGATCTAGCACAAGATTAGCATAACTATTGGCGCAGGGGGTACCCATCACTACCCCTTGCTTAATTGGTTTGCTAGGATGCTTTTAAATAGGTTGATTTTAGCATTTGCCAGCAGGATCTGAAGATGGCACACGCCAAAAGCGCTTATCCTGTTTTTGTTTTATTTTATTAAAGTTCTTAGTTGTTTTTATGTCTATGGTTTAGCGCTCCTTTATTTTTTCTGACTCATAGTCTGTGGTTTTGAAGCGTTCTTCAGTGGTGTTCATTTGATTTTGCTACACTTTTTGATTTTAAGGAAGAAAAAGTGAGTAAAATAAATTAAAAAGTAATCTGGAATGTTTGTAACAATTTAACAGCAAACTACTTTATTTGGTATGGTGAGAAATTTAATTTGTGTAATTTATTGACTGGTTTTGGACTGAGTGCTAGAATTGCTGTTATAATTGTAAATAACTGGTGGTGGGGGGGCTGTTTGACAAATTTTTTTTATGCATTTCTGATGCTGTTTAGGTTTTTTACATACACCTAGCATGTATTTCTGGGAGTTTTGCTGGAATGGCTGTACATAACCAAGTGCTGGGGGTATTGTTTAAGAGTGAAATTTGTTTTGTTTTTTTTTGCAGTGGTGACACAGATCAATTTCCAGTTGCACTGATGTTCATTTCTTTTTTCCACTTGCACTAATATTCAGTTTTGTAACTATGAAGGGTTGGCATGATTTGGTTCTTCATATCTACTGTAGTACTCCATTGTTCTGCCTGTGCTGACTTTTATTTATTTATTTTTGAGGTTACAATAAAAAAGGTAATTGAATTGTGCCGGTTTGGTTCTTGTTTCTTAGCGTCAGAATATAATTTTTTGCCTGCAATAATTATGACATTTGTATAGTTTTTTTGTCCAGTATTTTGGGTTTTTCCACTTAAAATTATCATGTGGTGACTCATGAGAAAATATAATGCAGTTTCAGGCTTCTAGTTTTGCGCCAAGCCTGCTAGAGTACAGAAGACTGTTGATTAATGAATTACAGCTGCTGTCCTCCTTGATGCTTACCCACCTGTTGAAGGTTTTCTAGTAAGTGATGTAGCTGAATCTGTAAAGTTAATTACCAGTAAAACATAGGATGCAGTCTGCAATGTATGTCACTATGACCAGCAAGTAAAATACAACACTGTGCCATTTTTTGTCATGGGTATACCAATCATTAATATGGCTTGGGGGGGTACAACAGTGAGATTACATTGTGTACGGCAGTACACATAGTCTTATAAGGAAGGCTGCATCATTGTGGCTGTTGGTTGATTCTGGAATATGTGCAGATTTTCATAGTTAAAACCAAAAAGAGCACTAAACGTTGTGAGTCCTCAGTATTAATTTTATTGCAAAATGTTAAGCGCTTTCATCAGTACCAGTTGACTTCCTCAGAACACTCCAAAAATACAAAAAAATTGTTTTAATAATACAAACCCAATGGTAATTGGTTAAATCTTCCACCAATAATTTGATGAAAATAACCCCAATTCATGAATATTAAACACTGTTCATGAATATTAAGTATACCATTTTGTTAAAAACTCAACTTTAAAACACATAGTTTATACATTATTGTAATAACATTTTGTTCACGAAAGTTATTCTTTACAGTATGAAATTTAGTCATCATATTTAATATTTAATGTATTACCTAAACAGAACACCTTAAAAATCTTTAAAAAGACTTTTTATTTAAATTAAACATGCCCTGCTTTTTCTCTTAATATTGGTAGGATGATTAGATGATCATTTAACCCTGGAAAAAAGTTGGCAGCCAGTCTTAATTGCCGTAATAGTTCTTTTTTACTAAGAACATTTTGCCAATCTCCTCCTCTTGCTTCAATATGGACAATATCAAGAATAGCAAATTTAAAACCACAAAAGTCAGCCCATTGTAAACTGTGTTTGAATAAAGCATTGGCTTTCTTCTTGTTTTTTATATCACAGAGATGTTCATAAATCCTGGTTTTAAACAATCTGTCAGTTTTTCCAACATAAAAAGATGTACAGGTATTACACCTAACAATGTACACCAGTTTGCTTGAAAAACAGTTGCCCCTTCTCAAAAACACAGTGTTTTTATTTTTATTAGCTAGGGAAATAGAACTTTCCTGTAAAATATAGGAGCAATAGGGGCATTTACCACAAGGTCTACTCCCATTAAAATTTCCCTGTTCACCTTTGGTTGCAATTCTTCTTTTCAAAACCGACTTTAAATTGGATCCTATTTTGGTGGAAAACATAGGTTTCTCACCTAATACCTGAAAAACTTTAGAATTAGTTTTTAAAATACTCCAGTTTTTATAAAGTATCTCTTTAACTCCATGATACAAGGGGCTATATTATACAACACAGGCCTGTTGAAAATCAATTTTGCTCTCAGGGGTATCCTATATTTTACAGGAAAGTTCTATTTCCCAAGCTAATAAAAATAAAAACACTGTGTTTTTGAGAAGGGGCAACTGTTTTTCAAGCAAACTGGTATACACTGCTAGGTGTAATACCTGTATATCTTTTTATGTTGGAAAAACTGACAGATTGTTTAAAACCAGGATTTATGAACATCTCTATGATATAAAAAACAAGAAGGAAGCCAATGCTTTATTCAAACACAGTTTACAATGGGCTGACTTTTGTGGTTTTAAATTAGCTATTCTTGATATTGTCCATATTGAAGCAAGAGGAGGAGATTGGCAAAATGTTCTTAGTAAAAAAGAACTATTATGGCAATTAAGATTGGCTGACAACTTTTTTCCAGGGTTAAATGATCATCTTCCATCCTGCCAATATTAAGAGAAAAAGCAGGGCAGGTTTAATTTATATAAAAAGTCTTTTTAAAGATTTTTTATGGTGTTCTGTTTAGGTAATACATTAAATATTAAATATGATAACTAAATTTCATACTGTGAAGAATAACTTTGGTAAACAAAATGTTATTACAATAATGTATAAACTGTGTGTTTTAGAGTTGTGTTTTTAACAAAATGGTATACTTAATATTCATAAACAGTGTTTAATATTCATGAATTGGGGTTATTATTATCAAATTATTGGTGGAAGATTTAACCAATTACCATTGGGTTTGTATTATTTAAACACATTTTTTGTATTTTTGGAGTGTTCTGAGGAAGTCAACTGGTATTGACGAAAGCGCTTAACATTTTGCAATAAAATTAATACTGAGGACTCACAACCTTTAGTGCTCCTTTTGGTTTTGGAGTTTTACTTGAGCACTATTGCACCACTTTATTTTGGTTTCAGATTTTCATAGTTACTTCAGAATGATTAGGGATCAGAGAAAGTTGGTCAACTTCACTTATGCTTTCCTTGGTTCCTTCTCACAATGCTGCCTGCTTGTAAGAAAAGAAAGACTAACAGAAGATGTCAGGTTTTTAAAAGTTCATGGTCTGAAGACTATTTCATGACTGAACCGCATGGTGTTATTGTGCGTTTAATTTGTCAAGGAAACTATAGCTGTGCCCAAGAAGAACAACATAAAGAGCCATTACACTACAAAGCATGAGGCTAAATTTGACATCATCACTGGATGACTGAGGAAGGACAGAGCAGAAGCCCCAAAATAAGGCTTTAACAGCCAACACTCATTTTTCAAAGTTGCAAATTCAAGTAGTGAAATGCCAACAAAAGTCAGCTATTTGATAGCAGAACTAATAGCTAAAAGAGGGAAGCTATTCTCGGATGGAGAATTTTGAATGACTGCCCTAGAACATTTGCAGATGAAGCCTGTCCAGAGAAGACATCAACAGTAGGAAATGCCTTTCACATCAGCCATTGCAAGAAGAATGGAGGACCTGTTCATGAACATCATAGATAATCTTTGTAGAAGACTACAACTGTCAGTTCTTTAGCTTGGGGTTGATGAAAGTACTGATGCTAGGAATGTTGCTTAACTGGCTGTATTTATTCAAGGAGTTAACAAGTCTTTTGATGTGCTAGAGGAACTGCTGGAGGTTTGTGCAATGAAAGGCGCTACAACTGGAAAGGATATTTTTGATCCAGTGAAACATGTATTGAAGAAAATGAAGCTCAGTGACGCAGAACTCTCTGGGGCCAAAACTGGTGGGGCTCCATCCATTACAGGGAAGCAAAGTGGATGAAGTCAGTTCCTTGGGAGCTCATGGCACATCACTGCATAACCCATCAAGAGAACCTGTGTGCTAAAACACTTGTAATGAAAGAGGTCCTGGAAAAGGTCATTTCAATTGTTAACTTTTAAGATCAAGAGGTCTGAACCACAGCCAGTAAACTTAGCACAGTGTTATTGTGCATTTAATTTGTCAAACTTATAACTGTGACCAAGCACTACAATTTAAAGTGGCATTGTACTGGAAACTATACAGCTAAATTTGACAGCATCACTGGA